>NC_067410.1:65781551-66084581 GCF_009764475.1 Pristis pectinata
AGAGGCCACAGGATGGCTGGCTGGGAAAATGAAAAAAATATGCCACTGGTACAAAGGAAGAGTTATTCTGGAATAATTATCAAATAGGGACATTGAGTAGAGATGGAAGAATACAGGAAGTCATATCTTCTACAACATGCAATAGCATTCTTAATTAGGAAAGCTTGACATTGATATTGGGAAATTAATTCCAAGACCCCACTAAATTTCCCTGTCTTGATGGAAACATTTCCAGAAAATGTTGCAAAAAAACATTCTAATACAAATGCATAAAAGAATCTCGCAGCATAATGCTTCTGCTCTTATTGAATTCCTGCTCTTATAATAAGTGGCAGATTACTTATAGGAATAAATTTACCTCCTTGCCAGTCACAAGAAGGTTCCTGTCTCTTCTGAAAAGTGCTATGTTAATGACCTAAGATTTAACCAACATTTCAAGAGATGATTTCTTAGTTGCTATTGGCTGTTAGATTGGCAATTTTGTTGTTGCCTTGGATTCGTGCAAACAGCGGTCATTTGCAATAGTCAACATGCTTCAGATTTCTGGCATTCAATTAACTCAGCTCTAATGTCAACAACTCTAAATATTCTGCTGCAGTTATTCCTTCATCCAGTTATCTTCCTGATGGGACGTAGTTCTGCTGATTTCTTTCAGTATCATTATATCAGCCTACATGAGACATTATGCCAAGTACCACGTGAAGTTTGAACCTGCATTGTCTTAAATTAGAGTCATTAAAATCAAGCTCTGTTTATTACCCTTCAATTTAGAATGCATACTTTGTCCCATCATTTAGTGTTTATTGTTATCTAACGTCAATCTCAGAAGTGAACTAATCGGGCATTGTGAGAACTAAAACATAAATTCTCAAGACAATAATGAAGAAACCCAGAGAGTCATGAAAAAAATGGCAAGTTAACAGTTCCAGCCATTAAAATAAAACTAGAAAGTAGTGGTGAAGACAAAGAGAGGTTTAGGGCTGGTAGCTCATGCCGTGAGGTCGCTGTTAATGATGTGATTTATGGTTTTGATATGAGACTTAACCTCAGGGCTAGAAAGAAATTAAATGAAGCCATGGAATCTCCCTCTAGCAGATAACCCCTAGCCAGCAGGTAGTGAATTGTCCAGAGATAGTTAATTTTTTTTTTAAATCTGTCTTGGCAATATTTTTTGGCTACTCTTGCAAAGGGCAGTTCTTTTAATGTGAGAAGGAAGCAATTTTCAGGATGCAAAGCTGTTTTTATATTCAAATACAAATTAAGTAAATTTCTCTTAGGAAACAATTTTGGGATACAATATAGGAATAAATATATTTTGCAGAGTCCAACTCCCAGAGCCCCTCATTAACTCCTCAAGGTCCCATGAAAGAAGTCCAAAATGCAACCGAGCAACAAGGTTCTTTCCTTTTGTCTGTCTGGCCATCTGTCCATTCACCCACATTTAATTCTTATCCTACAGTTAACTTGGCTCTAACTCAAACCAATCATGTTTGCTCTTTGGAACATTGAGCTCAAGGATCATGAAGTCCAAGATGTGACAGCCATTATCAACCTGTATTTCCAGTAATTTGCAATTCATATACAGTGCAATCTGCAGGGTAGGGAAAGAAGACCGATTCACAACTCCCTTTGCAAAGTGCAACATTGCAAGAACTTCTGGGCTTATATCTTTTGATTATACAAACCTAACCACCCAGTATCCACCAGGAATATGACAAGATGCAGACATTTTGTTTTGGAAAGGAATTGTGGGTGAAGTATTGAGATTGGGAAGGCAATGATTTATTGTAATGTTTGCTTTAAAATACTGGAAAGTGTACAATAAAAATGTAAGTCTATTACTTAATGGATGCTGAAAGAGTCAAGGATAATGAGGATCAAGCAGTAACATGGAACTTGAGGTGGCAGATTAGTCATGAGGATATATGGCTGAGTAGGATTGAGGTGTTGTTTGGCCAGCTTACTTCCATATCTCACATTCTTTAAGTAGTGAGATATAACCATTAGGGAAGAGTTAACTGAACGACAATGCATTTTATGGGACTTTATTTAAAGATCATGGAAACTGTTGGTAGGATTTTGACTGTACCTCATTAACCTTCAAGAATGCTTAAGGGATGCTGACAATCCAATGAATAACGATTTACCTTGGATATTCTGAATGTTGATTCAAACCGTGCAAATGAAATTTTGGAAGGAGATAAAAATAGAAGAAATTCACAACAAATAGTCTAGCTATCATTGAAAGATTGGCTTAGTTAAGTGAAAGCAGACAGTGGTTGTGAATGGTAGTGCCTCAAGTGGTGATTCACTTCTGGATGTCCAATTGTCACACAATCCACATTTGATACAGTTAAATATAAAGCACCTTACTGGCAAATGCTGCAGAGAAAACTGATCAGATTAAAATGAATCTGGAAACATTAAATGGATGTGGGAGAGCAGCCACAATTTCATGCGGCAAATGCAAGATAGGAGGAAACGTGAAATGTGTTCAAAACAGATGGAGAAGAAAATGGAAAACTAAGATTTAGATACAGTTATAGACTATTTACAGCAATTAGACAGTTAACAAGGTTGCTTCTAACAGTGCTGATCAAATGTAGCATACCTCAATGATCTTTGTCTATTTGGATCAAACAATGTTAAAAGCATAATCTTCACTGCTGAGATCCACTCATGATGTTATCGAGAGTTTGAAATTAATTTGAGCTTTGGAGGAAGTTTACAGAAAATTTCAGAAAACATACTAAACTTGGGATGAGAGACTAACGTTTATATTGAGATTAGACAGTGAAGGTTAGGAGGGAAATATTAGCGGGCTTATCTTTAAAATATGGATAAGCGTGTTATGTACAAACTTACACATTTAAATGAAATGCATTGACAAAATTAATAAGCCCCCAGTAAATCTAAAGGTTGAATTATTTCTCCCGAAAAAAAGTAGCCACAAATATTCCCATCAAAAATAACTAATACCAAAACATTTACTTCAGAAGATGGTCAGAATGAATGAAAGACAAATGGGCAAACATTCTATAGAAATAAATGTCTCCAGTCCTGATAGGAGCACAAAGACATCATTTGTAGAATATAATCAATCAAGATTGAAATATAATTGGTAATTTAGACTGGATTTCCAGAATCTTCTAATGAAAGTGAACACATCCTGAAAGAGGGTCCAAAGAAAGGTCAGCAGCCTACAATATTCACTTTGTTTTTCTCTCCACAGATGCAGCCTGACCTGCTGAGTGTTTCTAACATTTTCTGTTTTTACTTCAGGTTTCCAGTATCTGCAGGATCTTTGCTTCAGGATAGCTCTCAGATGTTTTGCTTGATTATCTGAAGGAAACTTTAAAATTTTATTGCTTAGCTTTCAAATGTACTGGGAGACAGACTCTCAGATGACCAGAGGAGCCAATGTAGTATAAGGGCTCAAGTAGCCACCAGCACACCCAGAAAGGCTTCGACAGTTGGCAGGGCCTTTACCGCAGGCTCACCTGTTGTTAGAGCTGTCACCAAAACAAACAAAAAGGAATTAATAAAAATAGAAATAGTATTATAAAAATGAAAATTGTTTTCTCCCCACAAAATTACAACACTAAAGAAAACACACACTTGTAACAATTATCTACATTTAAGCCCACTGACTTAAGTCGCCTCTTCATCGATCTTCCAGCAGACATTTCTTCCCATTGATTTTAATGGGACTGCTGTATTAACAGATAGATTTCACAGCTTGAGATCTGGGAAATGTGAGGAAATCAACACTGATGCATTGTACTTCATGAGGATCCAAGGGCTTTTAAGTGCAAGATCTGGGGTGATGCCTCAGCTGAGCCTGATCATCTCTGCAACCCATGCCCATGCAAACCCAAGGGTCACTGCAGAGTCATCGTGAGCAGACACCCAGATGACTTTTTTTCCCTTTAGCTGAAGAATCGAAACTCCCTTTGCAGGAGCAGAAGATTGAATTAACCCAAATCATTTTATGAGCAAACACACACTCACATAAGTGTACGTGCCATGAATTTCTAGATAAAATAATTAATACCAATAAATCTTTCCATTCTTTATGATCTAATAACAGCTTTTTTGTGCATTTATTTGCTCAGTTATAGGGGGAGCAAACCCATTTGTGCAATTGTTTCAGGAAAACAACCTGATTGTCTCGACTGACATGTAATTCCAGGACAAAAGGCCAGACACAACTAATATTGTAAACGTTTGTCAGAGAAATTAAAATGAAACATTACTAAATAATAGAGGTTGTTATTACTGTAGTAAATAGTAACTGGGTGGTAAAAGGAGATGTAGTTGTCGGGTTAGTTACTGATTATGGACCAAAAAAAAAGGGAGAGTCATGAAGTGATAGAGTCACCGTCATGCAGCACAGAATTAGGCCCTTTGGCCCATCAAGTCCATGTCAACCACTAAGCACCCATTTACACATCCTGTACTTGTTCCATTTTTTAAAATTCTTACCACATTCCCATCAACTCATCCCAAATTCTATCACTCGCGCACTCACTAGGCGCAATTCCCAGTGGCCACTTAACCTGCTAACCCTCATGTCTCTGGGATGTGGAAGGAAACCAGAGAACCCGGTGGAAACCTGTGTGGTCATAGAGAGAAACTCCACAAAGAGAGCACCAGAGGTTGGGATTGAACCTGGGTTACTGGAGCTATGAGGCAGCAACTCTATTGGTCCCAGACATGGTGACAATATCACTGCCAGTACATGAAAAGTAAAACAAAGAGAAGGCACATAGAGTGCGGGCAAAGCAACCTGAAGCAGAAGACTTCAAAGGCCTGCAGTAGGTGGCTCGATCCAGAAAACCTTTTCAAAGTACTTGTCCCCAACAGAAACTTCAGCAAGCACTTTTCTCTTAAGATTGTTAATGAAACCAAGTGATTGGTTTATCACTTGGTTTATCACTGAAGAATTTTTATGAGCACTGTTGCTGATAATGAAGCTATCTCTAGGTTTCCTTCTAAAAATAAAAACTATTTGCCATGTTTTAGCAGAGAATCCTTTACAAAAAAAAATTGCAATTAAATCCTTTACAAAGGAGTAATTCCTTACCCTGTTGCTATGCAATGGTCCCAGGGCCATCTTCAGAATGGTCTCTTACCAATTTTTACAAATGCACCACAGAAGGCATCCTATCCAGATGCATCACAGTTTGGTATGGCTACTGCTCTGATCAAGACCGCAAGAAATTGTAGAGAGTTGTGAATGCAGTCCAGTCCATCACGCAAACCAACCTCTCCTCTATTGACTCCGTCTACACTTCCTGCTGCCTCAGGAAATAGCCAACATAATCAAGGATCCCTCCCACCCTGATCATTCTCTCTTCTCCCATTGGGCAGAAGATACAAAAGCTTGAGAGCACGAACCACCAGGCTCAAGGACAGCTTCTATCCCACTGTTACAGACACTTGAGTGGATCTCTCAAATGCTAAAAGTTGAACTCTTGTTCTCCCAGTCTACCTTGCTGTGGCCTTTGCATTTTACTTCTCCACCTGCACTGCACTTTCTCTGTAACTGTGACACTATATTCTGCATTCTGTTCTTTTTTATACCTCGATATACTTATGTACGGCATGATCTGCCTGAATGGCATGCAAACAAAAGTGTTTTCCACTGTATCTTGGTACATGTGCCAATAATAAACCAATTTAGTGAAACTGGGTTGCCCACAATGGTCAGCATAATGCAAGCAATAGCTCGCAGGAAGTCCAAGTCATATAATAACTTACTGCTCTCTTTCGGACATGAGCTACTGAATACCAACGACAATTGGTTTGAAGCCACCTTGTCATTTTCTCAATTACTACCTCCTTGACAGGACACAGAGGCAGTGGTGTGGGGTCCTCAACAGAATCTCCAGCCGCAAAATTCCGTTGTGATAGCAGACCCAGAAAGAACCTTCCTTCATTACCATAGATCTCCCTTCCCTGCTTTGCTTATACTATCCCCCAACCACTTCACTCTCCATCTACTGCACCCTGATGGACTTCACAGTCAAAATCTTAACTCTCCTGATGGAGGTGTTATGGAGGATGCAATTAGGCTGGAACAGGGCACATTCTGAAATCTTATTCCTAGGATGGTAACAGTGTTCATAATGGGCTCCTAGTGCTTCCAAGAAAATTGTTATAACAGTGATTACTGCACTGACTGGATAAGATAAGAAAATATATCTTTATTAGTCACATGTACATCGAAACACGGTGAAATGCATCTTTTGCATAGAGTGTTATGGGGGCAGCCTGCAGGTGTCACCATGCTTCCAGCACCAAAACAGCATGCCCACAACTTCCTAACCTGTACGTCTTTGGAATGTGGGAGCAAACCAGAGCATCTGGAGGAAACCCACGCAGACACAGGGAGAACATACAAACTCCTTACAGACAGCATCCGGAATTGAACGTGGGTTGCTGGCACTGTAATAGCATTACGCTAACCGCTACACTACCGTGGATCATGAATAGAATCAATGCAAAAGAAGGAAGGGATTGCCCTATTCCTCCAAGATCCAACTCTCTGTCCTGCTAAAATAAGCCATGCTACATAGAATAGCTAAAAGTAAAAGTCATGCCAGCTCCCCAAATGATGGGATTTACCAAGAGAAACACATACTCATGGTTGCACACAAGTTATGCTCAGGAAGTGGCAGTCATTTTGATTCAGTCTTTTCCTCAACAGCACAAGTGCAGTCTATCACTCCCTGAATTTTTGAAAATGTCACAATGCTTGTAAATCAACATGTCAACCCCACTGAAGTAAACTGTCCATTTTGCTTGAGTTTCCCTTGGTCCCTTGAACATTGTGGGATACAGAAAATTGAAATATGCAACATGGACCACCATTGTCTGGATTAATTCAGAGGAGAGGATGAACTGGACATAGGAGTCATGGAGAGATGCAGCATGGAAACAGGACCTTCGACCCACCGTGTCCATACCAACAATCAACCACCCATTTACACTAATCCTGCAATCAATCCTTTTGTTTTTATTCTCCCCACATTCTCGGCAACATTCCCCAGATTCTAGTACTCACCTACATATTAGGAAACATTTACAGTGGCCAATTAATCTGCTGACCAGCATGTCTTTGTCATGCGAGAGGAAGCTGGAGCACCTGGGAGAAATCCATTTGGTTCCAGGAAGAATGTGCAAATTCCACACAGACAGCACCCAAGGTCAGAATTGAACCCAAATCTCTGGCACTGTGAGGCAACTCTTAACATCATCCACCAGTTCTTCATCTCCTCTTTCTTCTTGGACCTTCAGTATTCTACCCTGCAGCCTATGCCATTCCGTTGACTCCAGGCCATTCAGCGTATCGAACAGGTCCAACATAGAAACACCTATGGCAAAGAGATAATAACCAGAGAAATGCCACTGTACCTCCCCTAAAGTCACTGAGGCTTGTTTTAGCTACCTCCTAAGTGCAAGGTAGTGTCCAAAATGATGTGTATTAGTCTGCAGAAGTATCAAATTGTTGAGTAGCTCTTTACATGGAATTGCTGCAATGCATGGATCACTGTGAATAAACTCTGTGGGGATGTTCCTAAGACAGAAAAACATGTCCCAATTTCAGCAGCAAATGTTCCAAGTGACTTTATAACCCACACATAAATCATGCAGAGTCTGAATTTTGTGAACTGCACAATTCATGCAGATTGACTGTGATTCCGCAATTTAAACATAAAAACATCAAAATATACTGAAAAATGTATTGTTATGTAATCAAATCCTAAACCAGTCACCTTGAAGGAGAGAGAAAAAGACCTTAAGATATGGTGGAGAGCATATGTGGAGCTGAAAATGAATGTGAAGCTACACAAAATTACAGACAAAATGATTCTGTTGGAAAACTGGGTTCAAATGCACAGTGTAAATTTTCACAGTTGGCCTCAGTGTAACCCTATCCAAATAGTAAATTGCGAAAAAGGACTCAAAAAGATTAAGTGCAATATGCAGTATATAAAAAAAAACTCCAGGAAATAACGTCATGTCATAAAAATGATAGATTATTCAGATTTCCAAAATAATGTGTCTATTTTTCTCAGACCTAAATATATTTTCATTAAGGTATGATGCACGACTTCAAACCATTTGGCTCTGAACTATTTCTTTTGCAAACGCATCATTCACTCTGCTGATTGAAAGTGTTAGTCTGAGCCTTTAGGCCACCCAGATTTCATACACTAACCCTACAGTATTAGCAGTCTAAATTGCTTGGAACTCTAGATGTGCTCTACTTATTCAAGCATCTTTCAAAAAGTCTAATGTCTAAAAAATGTTTTTAAGTTCTGATGTTTTTAAATCTTAGCATCTGAATGGAGTTTGATGGGAATAGTAAACTAGCAATGTGAACAGCCTTACGATAATTTGAGGCTATCGGATCATTACAAAGTAATGATTGATTTATGGTCACCTGGATAATTGCATCTTTTGCTTTGATTTCCAATTTTATCTGGCCGGTCAGAAGAGAAATTGAGGGTATCCCATCATGATATCAAAGTTAAAGGAAACTGAAATTAATAAATTTGTGACATTAAAAACAAGTTATAACAACAAACAAACTTAAAAGGGAAGACATACACTGAGATATTCAGACACAACAATTCTTTCAACAGCATGTATAATATGGAGAAAGGCACTTTACAGCAGGATAATCAAACAAATTATCACTGACAAAGCCTGTGCCTCCAGCCCAGTGCTGGTTGTTCTGAGTAGGCAGTGGTGGGCCTTCTCTACTTGAATGACTGCAACTAATTTGCTTGCCACACCACCTTGAGTATAGTTACAGGGCCACCAAAAGTCTCCCAAAGTTCCTCCTCTTGTTTTTGTTATGACATTCAGCAGTTTCACAGCCATTGCCCATAGATGTTGCATTTTGTTGATCTTTTTCAAATGGAATTCGAATTCTTAGTTTACCAGTTAAGTATCATAACTACTGATCATCTTAACATCTTTAAAGAGTTAAATTCAAACACAATAAAAATATCTGGGAATGTTATTCTTTATTTTTAAAATTCTGCACAATCACTTCATTTGAAACAAATATTCCAAGTATTGGAGAAGTTTCAGACCATGCAAGGTTTAAATATTTCTGTCGCAAATAATCAAAATTTCAATCTCTGCTGTCATTTGTCACATTAGTTCTCTCTAATGTCCCTGAACGATCTCTCTCTCTTTCCACAGTTTGTTTACAAGGTTTCCTGTTTCCAACTATAAATTCTCCTTTGCATTTATGTGTATCCACAACACAATCTCTGAAAGGACTTGATTAGGGCAGATCAAGTAAACAAATATGAAAATTAGAGAGTAAAAGGATGGAATGATCAAAACTCACATCAACCATGACTGATAGAAAAGGTCTTTTTTAAATGAGTTATGGATGTGGCAAGGCAGCCATTGTTACTTGCCCTTCAGAAGGTGGTTGTGAACCATATTCTTGAACCACCACAGTGTATGTGGTGAGGGTGAACCACTATGGTGATGGGAGGGAGTTCGGGATCTTGGCAACTCTTATCCTACTGCTTTTCATTCTGATCATTAAATGTTCAAATAAAGATCTTCCCCAATATCTCATCAGATAAATCCAGCACTGGCTGTGAAACACAGCTGCACATAACTGTAAATTCCATTCCCGATCTTGGGCTTAGTGTTAAGGAGGCCAATCTGAGCTAAAATGCATTAATGGAATTTGACATCCAAGGATGCATCAAAGGCCAAGGTGAGAAAGAAAACAAGGCTGCTTTTACCAGCAGTTTCACTGACCCATACTGGAATAGTGCTCATTATGTCAGACAGGAAGGAATTGATTTCAGCCCTGAAAGTCCCTCAGCTGCTCAATGAGAGCAGCCATTTCAGTGGATACTGCAGGGATATTGCTGCTCAGAGCAGAGTAGTACCTTTGAGAGAGGATGATTTAAAGAAAAGGCTTTAGTGCATGGGATAGCATTACGAACACAGTGAGGGTCAGAACAGATCCCCAAACCCATTAAGTAGCAGACTAATCCTGTGGGAATAAGAAGGCATAGTGAAACACTGCAGGGTTAATCACAGTGCTTTTAAAATACCTAACCACAAGTGCATTTCAGTGGATCTCAGAGAAACCAGTCATCAAATCAAGTAATATCATGACAAGCTAAGCTCTGAGCTGAAATTAATACAATGCACTTTGTACAGCTGGTGCCCTTATTTGAGGACGCCACTGGGACCTTGTGCATTCTTATTAGGTTACTCGGAAGGTTTCATATGATTGCATCACCAAAAGGCCCAAAGTTCTAATCTTCAAGTCATCAGTTGTATAATCGGTTGAACGGACTGCTGGGACACTAATTCTCAGTCCATTAAAATAGAAAGTCTTTGACGTCCTGTAGTGCATCACACAGGTGTCAATCAAAAATGATGGATTCCTAAATACACACAGCAATCTCTCACCTTTGCAGAGAGATGGACAAACAAGAAATTTTCTCTAGAAAATACAGACAGATTCATATAAACTCATTTAGAGACATGTAAAAGAGAAACAGAATTCCTCCCTTATTGTTTCTATGGCATTGGGCTTGAGTGAATAATAAATGCTGGTAGTCCTATTGGTTGCACTATAAATTGTAATACAATGCATTAAAGCAAGGCAGATGCAAAAGACTGCAGAGGCTGGAATTTTTTGCTTAAATAGGGGAGAGTGTTTTTTTCTAAGTGTAATATATGTAATATTCATAGTAAATAATCATTTTTCCTTTATTCTTTTGAGGATTGTGTCATGTAACTAACTGCCCCTTACACTGAAACAATTCTTATGGAAAGTTTCAGGGACTAATTGGTAAAGAAGCCCCAAATAAATTAGTTTCTTATTTTTGCTCCTTGTGTCTCACTGTACATTCAATAGCCTCCACTAGAGCTTAAAAACTCACTGAGAACAAATGTGTTACACTGCGAAAAAACATTTATTAATAAAACAATATGTATGTGATAGTGGGCAGGATTATGTTTATCTGCATATAAATTTAATTAACTGATTCTGCAGGAAATAATATTTCTTTCATTATCCTGACCTCATTTGCTCTTCTATTAGTGCCCACTTGACTACTTTAGTGCTATTTCAGGTTGCTTCCATCTTCAGTCTCTCTATAAACATGAAATCAACCAGATCTGCTTTAAGAAGACCGCTATCATCCTGGTACCCAAGATAAAAAAGGTAATGTGCCTTAATGACTACCACCTGGTGGCTCTGACATCCACCATCATGAAGTGCTTCCAGAGGCTGGTCATGGCACACATTAACTTCAGCCTCCCAGAAAACTTCGACCCACTGCAATTCACCTTCTGCTGAAATAGGTCTATGGTGGACGCCATTTCCCTGGTCCTACACTCATCTCTGGAGCATCTGGACAGTAAAAGCACCTCTGTTAGACTGTTATTTATTGACTACAGCTCCGCCTCCAATACTACAATTCCAAGCAAACTCATCACCAAACTCCAGAACCTGGGACTCAACACCTCCCTTTGCAACTGGATCCCTGACTTCCTGACCAACAGACTGCAATCAGTGAGGATAGGCAGCAACATCTCCAGCACGATTATTCTCAACACTGGTGCCCTGCAAGGCTGCATCCTCATCCTCCTACTTGACTCCCTATACACTCATGACTGCATGGCCAGATTCTGCTCTAACTCCATCTACAAGTTTGCAGAAGATACCACAATAGTGGGCTATATCTCAAATGCTGTTGAGTGAGAATACAGGAAGGAGATAGAGAGCTTAGTCACATAGTGACATTACAACAACCTTTCCCTCAACATCAGCAAAACAAAAGAGCTGGTCATTGACTTCAGAAAGGGGGGGTGGTGCACATGCTCCTGTCAACATCAACGGTGTGGAGGTCGAGAGGGTTGAGAGCTTCAAGTTCCAAGGAGTGAACATCACTAATAGCCTGTCCTGGTCCAACCACATAGACACCATGGCCAAGAAAGCTCACCAGCACTTCTATTTCCTCAGGAGGCTAAAGAAATTTGGCATGTCCCTATCGACCCTTACCAATTTTTAATCGATGCACCAGAGAACACATCCGATCCAGATGCATCATGGCTTGGTATGGCAACTGCTCTGCCGGGACTGCAAGAAACTTCAGAGAGTTGTGAACACAGCTCAGCACATCATGGAAACCAGCCTTCCCTCCATGAACTCTGTCTATACTTCTGGCTACCTCGGTAAAGCAACCAGCATAATTAAAGTCCCCACCCACCCCAAACATTCTCTCTTCTCCCCTCTCATCGGGTAGACGATACAAAAGCCTGAAAGCATGTACCACCAGGCTCAAGGACAGCTTCTATCCCGCTGTTATAAGACTATTGAATGGTTCCCTAGTACGATAAGATGGACTCTTGACCTCACATTCCACCTCATTATGACCTTGCTCCTTATTGTCTCCCTGCACTGCACTTTCTCTGTAGCTGTTACACTTTATTCTGCTTTCTGCTATTGCTTTACCTTGTACTACCTTGATGCACTGTTGTAATGAATTGATTTGTATGAATGGTATGCAAGACAAGATTTTGCACTGTACCTCGGTACATGTGACAATAATAAACAAAAAATAATGTACTACTGTTTGTATCCTAACCCACATCAATTTTCTGTTGGCTGTCACTAAAAAAATCGCCTACCTATGTCCTCTCTTTGAGTTGAAATTCCTAAATGATCTGGCATCTCCCTGCCTCTATCACTCCTTCCAGCCTGACAACACTTCAAGTACAGGGTTATGTGAGCGTTCTGTTCCTGAGAACTGACCATAATCTGATTTCTCCATAAGTTAAAAACATCTGTTTTCTAATAACTACCCATATTGTATCTCTGTACATACACTTGCTATAATTTTTTCATTTCATTGAATAATTACCCCAACACTACCCATAATTACTCATGGAATATACACGGTCTCCAGTCATTAATGAATACCATGAAACATTTTATCATTATTATTATTATTACTAGCTTTAAAAGTGCTTTAAAAATGTATGGAATAATTTGCATAAAGTCAGATTTCTGTAAATCAGGTCATTCGTAACCCAGGAAGCCCCTATACTCGGTGTACTTCCATTTCTCTTCATTTGTGCATTACTGACCTCAATGCTCCACAATCATTAATTAAGTATTAAGCCACCCCAAATCTCTATGCCTAATGATCTATCCCTCATCCTATCAGATTCTCCTGAAACTACATCTTTGTCATGTTTCCAGTCACAGTGTTCACTTATGTGGCTTTGTGCCTAATTCTGCTCTGGTAAACTAACTTGAGATATTTTAGAACACTAAAAATTCCGCACATATGAAAGATTTTATTGCCGAAGGTAGATAAATTAGCCACATATTGCAGGTTTCTGGAATAATTTTGTTCTTGAAGCATTAATTTTTTGGTGGATTCTCAACTCATGGCCTAGAATCTGTAACCAGAAGTTTGCTTGCTTGAAGACTAATGAGAAATTATTACCAGATCAAATACTGTTGTGTAACAACATCAATGAATTGCAAGGACTGGCAATGACAATATGATCTAGTTATAATAAACATCAGTTCAATCAGGCAACAAGCCACCCATTATAATATGCTTATACGAAAACCTGCTTTTATTGCAGTTCTGATAAAAGATTAATTTGAAGATCTTAGCTTTAATTTAATGACCTGCTGGAATTTTAGCTTTCCCAGTTATTTACAAGCCTCTAAAACACAGGTGAGGAACACTGGACTCTACTGACCCTGATCCTTCAAGCCATCTTGCATAGTAACGAATAACCTTGGTTACTTTAATTGCTGCACAGAGGCCAAGTAGAAAATTCTTCCACTGGAAAGAAAAGAATATCACAAAATTCTACTAAACCCAGTGAACTGCCCATGCATTATCATGTTGGTACACATGTATGTTTATTTTTAAACCCAGTTTTAGTCATGATTTATCAGTCTCATCTCAGGCAAACTAGGCAAAGAAGGATGAAAGTCTGCACTGAAGTGTTGGAGTCAGTGGCAGAATCCCAGTCATGGTCAGAAACAGCAGCAGAGTCTGGAGCAATTAAATACATGAGAGGCAGAAGTCAGCAGTAATTCTCACCAAACCTGCTCAACCATTCAACATCAGACCCATCCTGCCCCTCAGGTCCACAGTCCAAAATCTATTGATTTCAGCCTTGAATATATTCATTGGTTGAACATCCCCAGCCATCAGATGTAGAGAATTCTAAAGGTAGACCATCTCCTGCATTCTGAAGTTTCACTTCACCCGAGTTCAATGGCTGACTCCTTTATTCTGAGACTTCATCCAGAAACTCCAGCCTAACATCTCATCTGCCAGCATTAAAAACATTGACCTCAGACACCAACTCTGTTTCTCTCTTCACAGATATTGCCTTTGTTGCTGAATATTAACAGCATTCTCTGTTGTTCATGGAATCACAAAATAATTAAAGCTCAGAAAGAAACCATTTGGAACATTGAGTCTGCACTGGTTGTCCAGCTGCTCTCGGTCCTCCCCATGACCCTTCTACTCCCCTCATCTCGCTGCAAATTATTTCTTTTCAGATACTTATTAGATCCCTTATTTCAGATTTCCAATATCTGCAGTGTTTTCTGTTTTTTTTATTCCACTTGTCAATTCCTCTTGCACTGTTCAGTGACCTTTCATTCCTTGAAAAGGTTACTTTGGTCAAATTTCATTCTTCTAAACTCTCATGAATATAGGATAAACTTAATCTATCACTCCTCATCCCAGGAATCATTCCAGCAAATTTACACTACAATGGTTCCAAGTATGCCCTTCTTTAGGTACAGACACCAAAACTGCACATAATACTCAAAATGACTTTCATCAAATCCCTGTACATTCTCAGCAAGAATTTCTCTTCTGAAACCATTGCAAAAAAGTCAAAGTACTTGCCCTCTTAATTGCTTGCTGTATCTGGTTGATTACTTTCTGTGCCAGCTTATCATTCATACTCTACATATACAGTATGTACCTGTTCTTCACTATTTAAAGGATAAAAATACTTTTTCTCTTCTTTCTGTTGAAGCGCTTGAACTCATCCTTTCCCCATAATGCTCCATCAACCAGCTTCTTGCTCACTCAACCAACCTGCCAATTTTCTTGTGTAAATCTCTTGCATTTTCATAGGTCCAAATTGATAAGATTTGTCTTAAGAGTTATCCCTTTGGCAATCTACTACTAAGAGTCTGACAATCTAAGACTATAATAAATTCCCAAATGAATATACCAACATCCTGATTAATTATACACCAAATATATTGTACTAAATCTGCAAATCTTAGCATCAAAAAGCTTGTTTCTGCCCTCTAAAAAGCTTGTTCTCTATTTGATCCTGAAGATGGTGATTCCACTTGAAGTAACATGTTTTCTTCAGAAAGTCAAGGGAAGGCTAGAGATATTTGGAATTATGAGTCCTGATAAAGCAGATGACAAGAAATTGTTTCCATTGGCAGGTTGAGTGGTCATCACAGAAGACAAAATTAAGAACACTGAGTCATTGTTGAGAATCAAATATTTTGTTTTACATAGCAACATCTTGTGATCTGGCTATCCACTGCCTGAAAAGGTGTGGTAGTCGAAATAATAGCAACTTGCGAAATGGAATTGGAAAAATACTTGAAAAGGAAAACAAAACTGTGTCTGCTTTTCTATGACCACACAAGTACCCATTCATCATACATTTTTGGTGGCTTATTGACCATTGTCACATTATCATAAAAATTAAGCAGTAGACCACTCAGCCCTTCAAGTCTGCTCTGTTATAGATTCAGACCAATTCTACCTTCTTGTTTACCACTGTGTAGAACCTTTCACCTCCTTCCTTATCAAGCGTCTATCTAACTCTGTCAGGGAAAGATTCAAAGACTCTGCTTCCACTACCCATTAAGGAAAAGAGTTTCAAAGACTCACAACCTTTGCCAGACAATATTCCATCCACACCAATATGTTACCTCCTACATCATGAGCTTTTATTTTTCACAATAAGAAAAAAGCTCATGCCATCAAAGTGGTGAGAGATTACAGCACCTTTACAAATGTTGTCTGGAATTCTAAGTTTAGTATCTTCACCAGTACTTTTTTATCCACAGTAAATGGTACTTCTTTCGAGACCTACAATAAATTGATGAAGTTGTGATTTTTCATTCACAAAGCCATGCTGACTTTGCTTAATTACCTTGAATTTTCCAACTGTCCTGCTATATTGTATTCCCTTTGATAGATGTCAAACTGTCTGTAGTTTCCTGTTTTCTGTCTCCTTTTTTGAATAAAGGAGTTACATTCAGCCTTTTGTGTCTCTATTCTACTACTCCACTGTGAATTCTCTTCAAGGTACGCCCAATTTGAAGATGAGATTTCAGTGAGTCCCTCTTTCACTCTTTCAACTGCCCTTTGACAACATTCTCACCAAGGGACCATCCTTTTGCCTCCACACATACTGCTCGACCCACTGAGTTCTTCCAGCAGTTTATTTTTTTAACTCTGGATTCTAGCATCTGCAGTCTCTTATGTGTCCAGTTACATTTACTATTTTCCAATCTAATGGAATACCTGAATCTAAGGAATTTTGATAAATGGAAACCGACTTTCCAGCCACCTCTTTTAAGACCTTAGGATGAAGTCTATCAGTACTCATAGACTTGTTAGCCCTTACCTCCAATAATTTTGTTCAGCACATTTACGGCATAAAAAATATAAAGTCAAAACACACTTTAAATTGATCAAATAAATTGTCAGAATCCATGTGTTCATGAAAAGGTGTACCATAAAAATCAAGACACTAAAGAGGAATACAATTTTATTTTTATTCAATATCCACACTGGCGTACAAACAATGAGAGGCTTACTAGCAGTTATCATTTGCAAAACCCTGATTCTCTTTTTGAGCTCAACTCCACCAAAGACATTTTACAAAATCATATGGCACAGGAGGAGACTGTTCACCTTTAGCAAACTCTTTCACAAGCTGTTAGAAGAAGAGAACAGAAGAAATAGGAACAAGAATAGAGCATTCAGCCCCTTGTGCCTGCTCTGCCATTCAGTGAGATCATGGTTGACTTTTTTTTGATCTCAGCGTTACTTTCCTACACCCCATATCCTTTGATTTGCTCAAACCATTGATCTTTGTCTGGAATATACTGAATGGGTGGTCCTCCACGGCCATCTTAGGTAGATGATTACAAAGATTCACTTTCCTCTAGGTGAAGAAATTTCTTCTCATTTCAATGCTGAGTGGCCAACCTCTATCTGAAACTGTGATCCAGTGCCAGGGGAATCAGCATCACTATATCTACCCAGTCAAGCTCTGTAAGAATTTTGTATGTTTTAATAAGGTTACCTCTCATTCATCTAAAGTAAACAGAGGCACAGCCTGCCTAAACTCTCCCCACCAATCAGATGAATTTTCTCTGCTGCAAGACCATCCTTCCTTTGGTAGGGAATCCACACCTGTACAAGATATTCCAGTTGCAATCTGCAGTCTCGTGTCTCCAGTTGCAATCTCACCAGGCCCTACATAATCGCAGTAAGATATCTTGGCTCTTGCCATTCAAATCCAACACTCCATTTGCCTTCCTAATTGCTTGCTGTATCTGCATGTAAACTTTCAGTGATTCATGTACGACAACCATGTCCTGTTAAACATCAACATCTTTCAAACTCTCATCATTTAAAAATATTTCTATTTTTTTCTATATTTTGCCAGCAACTCCATAATTAATTCACTTTCCCCGCCAACCATCTTTACTCTGCATTTTTATTTCACCATTTCAGATATTTTTTGAAAGCTACATGGAATCTGTTTTTACCACCATTTTAGGCATTGAATGACAGATCAGGTTGTAATATATATAAAAATATCAACATTGGTTTACAAAAATTCCCTGAGCTCTATGTTTTCTGGTTGCTGAACTGCTTGCCAGTGGAAATATTCCCTTTTTTATTCAGCCAAGGGCCCTCTTAAGTTTGAACAGTTCCATTATCTTGAAGGAAAATAATCTACTTTCTCTAACTGTACAGAAACAAAGGCCTTCAATTCCAGCATCGTTCTATTAATCTAACACCTCCCTGGCCACATTGGCTGCATTTAGGTATAGAAGTACAAACTAGCTGTAGTCCTCAGTTGCACAACTGTGTTCCAAGCTAGGCTATGCACTGTCCCACAGAACTATTGAACATAGCTTTGCTATTATAGCTTGTTAAATTAGCATTTTGCTATAATTTTATACTAATATCTTTGTAAGTTGGCAGAACCTCCAGTTATATTTATACTCTGGCACTTTTACCACTGGAAACTCTAAAGTAAAGATTAGAAGGGATCATAAATAATAAACTAAACATCCTAAACTTCTGCTGTGTGGCACATCTTAGTAGCAATAAAATAGTTAAAAAAAAACAAATAGTTAGGGGACAACCGAGTAAGTGTCCCAGTCCTAAAATCACTTAAGGGCAATAACTTGTGTAAACGTATTGTGTTTTGGACCAGTGAGTGACAGTGGAAAGCAAGACACCCAATTACAGCAATTTCAATTAACAACATGCTTTCAGTCGGAAAACTTGTTCTTAAGAGATTGACTCTACAGCATCCAGCTACATTTCCAAACTGATTAGGAGTACTCAATAAACTAAAATTGCAGCCCATTAATAAATGAGTTAATGAGGCTGGATTTTTACTAAAAGCACCAATGCTGTTGACAGAGTCACAAGGGAAATCAATTCTTTCTGTTGCACTCATAAATCCCCTAAAATGAATGCTTTCAAAATCTACAAAACTGGAATAAGTTTAGAACAATTTATTTCAGAAATTCATCATTGAGAGGAATAAACCTCTTGTGGCCAATGCTTTACTGCTGATTGCATTTAAGCAGGTTACTATTTCCTTCACAACACACATGGAACAAGAAAATGCTATTTGGATACTAAGCCCAATGTGTTCTCCAGACCACTTTGAGTGTGCACTGTAGTGGTCTTGGTAAATTTATTTCATCTCTCAAAGGAGAGGCAATAACTTAGTTCAGTAACCAGCCCACGCTCATCAGTGGGGCTTATAGCTAAGGAACAGTCACTGTGGTGATACTATGCTCCACTATAAATCAATAATAGGCCAGAACAAGAGCACAGAGAAAGATCAGAAGGGGAAAAAGAAAGTTACTGCATTCATAAATTGAACCAAATAATCTAAAGCTTCTTGAAAAACAATATACAATGGTGAAAATTAATTTGGCTCTTAAAATTAAATCAGGATTATCCAAATTTAAATAAAACATAGCCTTTTGAGACATCGAAGTATATTTTAAAAAATTTACAGGTCTTTCCCAGGTTGAAATATATTTTGGTTCCTGAGAACTGTTCATAACCCAAACCGTTTCCAAGATGAAACTGCACCTGCCTGGCATAATATTTAAATAAAAAATAGGCCAACCAATGGCAACATGTAGTAAACCTGGGTGTTCAACTCAGCCATTCAGGTATTGCCGCAAACTAAGTTCCCACATGGTAGAAGATACCTACAGCCAAACCGCAGCTGGCCAAATCCATCCTGCTGGTCTTCCACCTTTTCATAGTATGCGCTGTACATAAGTTGGGCTCTCGTTACCTGGAGAGGACCTGTCTTTACATCACAGAAGGCCAAATCAGTCTCTCATACAGGTGCCAACTTTTGCAAAACTAACCTCACAGCTCTGCTCTCTTCTCTTGTAATTACTTAACTATCAAATTCTAATTGAACAGAATAGCCTTCAGAGATTACAAATATTGTACATGCTAACAGATTTTGTTTGATGTCCTCATGTAAAAAATATATTCACTGGAGTGTGGCAATGAAAACATGTGGCACGTTTAAATAATATGAGTCAATTATGAACAGTAAATACATATTAGCAAAAAACATTTTATAGCCCAAAATGATGCCATCCTTTGGGCCAGTATATATATTTAATATTCCTTAAAAATGAAATAAAAAGATAATCATAATTCTTGAGGCAATATTCATTTTCATGAGGTGCAGTGCAGAAAATCGTGTTAACTGCATGATTTTCTTCCTCCTTTGATGAAAGAACAATAAGATTCTGGTAAGTCATAAATTGGACCGTAGCTTTCCCATGATTTTATATGACTCATTGTTCTATTCACATTCCGTTTACGTTCTTTCTTTAAATGCATATTTTACTCCCACACGGATCTGGGTTGCAATTTATAGCTTCTCTAGGTCCATGTGACATTCTACAGTGACACTGAAATAAATTGCAAGGCAAGTGAAATCACCAGGTGTCAAACTGAATGAGTTGCATTGTGTGGGTGTACATTAATTCCATTGTCTTTTCCATCTCATAAATAGCTGAAGTCAGACTACCTTGGGAATTATGAGGATAGGTGGACTCTGCAAACTAACCTGGGACTCTTTGTGTCTGCACAACCGAATTAACCACAGTCTTCACCTTAGATATAGTTTCAGAGCTGTACATAGTATCTTTAGAATCCAAGAAAACTTAATTAAATCTATATCCAGTACACAGACTAAGCACTTGGCTTTTATGGCAGGAGTTGACACCAATTTATGAGCAGAGCTGAGGAGTGCAATTACACCTACTAGGAATGGTGTCAGTGTGACCAAAGTCATTATATTTATGACACCACCAAATTCTGTCGATGCTGGAAATCTGAAATTAAAACAGAAAATGCTGGAAATACTCAATAGGTCAGGCAGCACCTGAGGAAGGAATCATAGAGTTAACATTTCTTGTTAATGACTTATCATTAGAAAACATTAAATAAATAACAAGCACAATGAAAGGTGTCAAAAGAATTCTGGAAAAAGCTAAGCAATTTACATTTTCAAATTATCTTTTAAAAGGGGCAAAACAACAAAGAAAGATGAAGACAAAAATGTAAAATTTTCCTGTGATGGGCATCTAATAACTTAATTGATAAGATCATGAGTACAAAAAAGAGCCATTGTCAGATTTTGAATGGGTTTGGTGTATGTTATGGCTAATCACAAATAGATAGACGAGACCAAATGGGTTGAGATATTACTTGTTCCTGAGTCACGCACACAACTCCTTAAGCCCTTCAAGGGGTCCTGATTTTCAATAACTTTAAAATTTAATATGGTCAAACGACCTTCTTAGTTTTTTTTTCCTCTGGTAAAACATGCAAAGTAGGAAGAACAATCTGCTTTCAGTATCTTAAGAGTGGAATGGTAAACGTAACATCAACAACCAAGTAGAGATCAGTTGAGGAAAGGGTGCGAGTCCTTGGCAGGTGAAATCTTGTTTTGTTCATTGCTTTAGATCAGGGCTGAAACCTCTGTGATAGATTTGTAAACCCATAATACTTAGTTTTTTTTATTACAGATTGAATAAATGTAATATGGAGCAACAGGTGTAAAGAGATGTCACCTTTCATCACCTATTACAGTCTCCTCAGATGAAGAGACCGCATAGTCTGACAAGGTCCATCAGCAATGTGACAACAATCCTTCAGCATAGTTATGAAGGTGAAACACTGAGATGAAGGGTCAACAAGAATAATATTATACTTCAAAAAGATTACAAACACCCTCCGGACAAAATTTAATAAGGATTTTCTCAAACTTGTTGTTTTCTTTCAGTGTCTTTTTTGGTTTCAGTGAATTGATCATTTTTTTGCCCCCCAAATCTTGTGAAGTAAAACCGAAATTGTTGGTGAACACTGAAATTGACTTAACTTCTTGGTAAAACCTTGCTCCCAATAATATATTAATATTTGCTTTATTCTCCTGCAGATCTGTAGCTGTGCTTTGTTGCTTCAGTCAGCCTATGCATTGCTTTAGACTTTGATTATTAATATTAATTTAAATAATCAATATAATAATCCAATATGCATAATAAGGAGCCCCTATCTGTGGAGTAAGAGTGAAAACCATACCAACTCTTAGATAAAGAATACAATGAAAATTCAGGTTTCTGTCATAGAAATTGCCATTTCTATCTTCTTTTGCATTTTTCTTAAATGATTAAGTTCAAATGAAAATGATCCTCCCTCAGTAGAGGTGGGCATCTGAAAGAAATCAGGAAATTTCCTCAGGCCTGCATTTAAAAGACAATTAGATTACTTACTCTGATGACTGACTCCATGCCGAGGCCAATTATGTGAAATTTATAAAACAGCCATCTGCCCTTTGATTAGTGAGCCATTGGTTGCATTTTTATTGGCATTGTAACAGTGTTTTTGTTGTGCAATTAGCAGCTCTTGTTCACCAGGCAGCAATCCCACAGTCAATTTACCAACTTTACCAAGATTGGCTGCCCTTAAGATCTGGTTTAAAGAAGAGAGATCCATTCATTAAGAGTTGATAATACACAGATAATATAACAGCTGCTATTAGGAAGATACATTAAAAAGTGTGAACCCCTCCTCTGGGGGAATGGTGGAAGATGTTGAAATATATAAAGATATTGACTATATCCACTAACATCTCACCTGTCAGAGATTAAAACAATCATCTCAATTTATTAGCACACATTAAAAGCAGGTAGCTCCAACATGAAAGAAACCTCAGTGTATCAGACATGAATTGAAGATCCATTATAGCTTGTAAAAAAGGTAATTTTGAAGGAACAATATTAATCCCTTATATATTAATGTTACACTTGTGTTATTTAATATTGTTTTACATATTTTTGTCTCCATGCATTGTATTACTGGACTAGCAGGATGTTACTCTTGAAATGTGGCAGAAGTGTAAACACAGTGAACAAATCAATTAATCTTCAGCAAGCAGCTTGCCATTATCAGGAATTAATTTTGAGTGGGAGGGGTTCTGCATGTTTTGGAACATCATGGCTTTCAGTTCATAAGGGTCTCAGTCTGTTTCCATGCGCTGCTGTTCAAATGTGAATAAAAGACCCAAAATAAATCAGTCTTCATGCTCAGTGTTGAAAATACATCTCAAATAATGTTTCAATGGAACTAATGGGCAGGAACTAAAAAAAACAGTCATACTAAATTGGATAGATTGGTTCCATGGTGGATTCCAGTGTCTCATCCTGTGAATTGAAATGAATTCTTCATTTCTCCCTCAAACCATTTTCTGCACTTTATCACAATGTCAGCTAAAGATACTGACTGCAAGCAGTTACAATATCAATAGGACACTGTGTATTCGAAACATACCATGCTCAGAATTTAAATACTTCAAGGTTAGTTTGTCCACTTTAGCAATGAAATAATGCTTAATAACAAGCTATTTTATTAACTTCACAAGAAACTAAGGATGACAGACAGAAAAGGCTTGTTGAAAAATGATGCTCAATATGTCAATGTCATAGCTTTAAATTGTGAAAAAGGCAGGTTCAATTTCTACAACAATCCTGAGCACTAATGTTACAGATTCCTCCAATGACAACTTCAAATCCGTAACAGAACCTCTGCTCAAATGACACCTGAATTCTTCCAGTTTAATTGGAGCTCATATGCCAGGTTCCTAGGTTCACTAGTCTGCAGCAGTTCTTGATGTCTGCACACCTTTGTGATTTGGTCAATTCACCTAAATCAACTTTTCCCTCACTGGCTCACTAGAACTTTAATGAGAAGAATTTCTCAAACTGGAGTAAATTGTACCTTCGACCAAAAAAACCCATTAGCATGACAGGAAAACATTCCAAATCCTCAAAAGGTTTAAACTGAAAGAGGCTCCCTCTTCAACATTGTTTACTTTAAACAACCTGAGAACTGTTTTTACTCTCAACGTTAATTTTTCACTTTTCTGTGTAATTTCCATTGTTTTTTTGCTAATGGTTGGACAGTTCCATTCTTTGGCACAAACAAGTGCCACAAGCAGATGGTAATTCTGCCACCATTGTCAACACTGGAAGTGATTTGTCCCAGAAGATGTTTTCTTTAGTTGTGGTGAGAACAGAGAATATGTGTGCCTTCCTATCAGGTATTTTTAAAACCTGCATTAATTGTGAAGAATCAAAATACAACACATATGGACTCTTTACTTCGAAAGAGTGTTTGCCAAGATGCAAAATGCTAGTGATGGTAAATTAAGCAGTTTCTTCCATTCTGACATCAAAGTGCTCATCAAATAAGCCCACGTTTGCAGGCCTAGACATGCTTTGGAGTGATGTGATGTTTTACTTCATTCTAATATTACAACCAATAAACCTAGAATTGGGGCATGATTTAAAGAAAAGGACGGAGTTCTCTTTGGTACGCAGCAACTATTTATCCACTGACCAACATTGCTAAAAGTAGATTATCTGGTTATCTCATTGCTGTTCATTGGGGCTTTGCTGGGTGTAAATTGGTACATATCCTGATTTATAGTACTTCAAAGCAAACAGTTTCATTTGAAAAGTTATCCATTCTTCTCCTTTGATTTGAGAGATTTCAGTGGGTAAAGGGGATCAGTCAGATGGGCATTGCGCATGAATTTTGAAAGCACATCTTTTGATCCTTTTCTCCTGAACAATAAGAAAGTAGATGGTATATTTCTAACATGGATGTACACCATTAAAATGCATCCAATGTCTCAAATATGGTTGTAGCATAGGTAAAATATAAAGAGTTAAAAGTAGATTATCTCGTTATCTCATTGTTGTTCATGGAGAATATCACTTCAGCTCTGACCAACCAGAGGCACATTAAGGATAATCCTGTACGTTTGTACATTTTCTGTCCAACCGCTTGCATTCAGATTTCCACTGTTTATAGCTTAAGTAAGAAAAATGACTGTACTTCAAAAGTAATCAATTGTCCTACAAAATGTGATAAAGCATTCTCTTATTTGCATGTTAATTTATTAATGCCTGTAATTTGAGCCATTCATTTGGAACACAGGATGTAATGAAGCAATTACAATAGCTCAAGAACCCAAAGCCACTTACTTAACCTTTGGCAGCATGTGTGACATTGTTTCCAGCTGTAGGAAGTGAAAGAAAATATCATGCAGGACCTTGTTAATGCACAGGCTACATTTCAGAGCCAAGGAGCTTCATATTCGTATCAGATGAAGATAGGAAACCACTGCAATACCAACACTGTTATGGAAACTTAATAGGTGTGAGATTGGTTTGAGTAAAAGTGTCAAACTAATGTAAACAAAGATAGGCTTGAACAGCTCCAAGAAATTACTTCAGGGCCCACTTCTACATTACTTTACAGCAAAGGAGGTTGTTATTTTGGCCCATTGAGTCTATATAGAGCTCATAGAGCAAGACCATTCTCTCAGAAATTTTCCCTGCAACTGTTGTCCCCCACATTCTAACCAACTACCCACAGGTTCTACACATTCAGAGCAATGTACAGTAGCCAATTAACCTACCAGCACATACATCTTTGGTACGTGGGAGGAAACCAGAGCACTCAGAAAGAACCCACACAGTTTCAAGGAGAACATGCAAACTCCACGCAGACAGCACTGGAGTAGATTAGTGAACTTGTTCTCTGGAACGACGAGGCAATAGCTCTACCAGCTGCACCAGTGTAAATAAATAAAGCAAAGAACGTACACCTTCAAACGTGCATGACTATTCATGTGGCATTGCCCTGTAGAGGTGCTGCTTGCCCTTTCATACACATTACCATTACACCAGGGGTAAAATTGGACCTTAAAATGTATTATTTTACAACCTTTTAGAACTCACCCTGCTCAGCAGGACATCTGCTGAAGTTGAAATGATTGTGAAAAATATTTGCAACGCTGATTTCTTAAAAAGATGACACCAAATTGTCCTCTGACGCAATCTACATGCATTATATTTCTCATGTATAATTTACACATTTGCATCGATATTCGAACAGGATAGATTAATGTGCTGCAGGATGATTATAAGAACATTCAATTGGTGCCCATGAGAACTTTTGCATCTCAATGCACCCTCCATTCTTGTAGGGGCAATTCTGTGGCATACTAAGAGAGCAAATCAGTTCTGAAATGCAAAGCTTTTCTTAACATTGAGGAACCAGCCTTGGGATTTCTTGTAATTGAGAATTTAAAAATAAGAAAGCAGAATGAGAATTCTACTCAAAGTGAGAGCAAATACTCATTATGTCCTTGTTTTCCTCTTTAATCAATCATGCATACGGCTGAACACAAAGGCACATCACATAGATGAAGTAGTGTCACACCATTGTTATTCGAACAGATGTTGCTCTTCCTCACATGCCAACTGCCAACACTTCAGTCTTTCCCCAGTCTGTTATGTTGTCGATGAAAATCAGCAAATTTATAATCAAGCCACTTTTCAGTAGATTTCTTTAGGATATCCAGGGATTTATTTTTAAGTAGGCATGATGCTTCACACATGAGTGAAATTCTGTGCAGACAGAAAAATGAGGTCATAGACTGAGGCAGGTGGGGGTGGTGGGGATGGGCATAGAGGTTGGAGTCACATGGGTCCTATCCATGTTTCCTTTGAATAAGTAGGAAACAAAATGAAGCATCAACATAAATGGCTGCTTTATGATCAGTGCGGACTTGCTGAGCCAAAGGGCTGCATGACTCTATAATTCTATGGCAAACAATATCAGAGGGTTCAAAAACTCTGCAAAGAAAACTCAACCCAGTCAGCACCTCACAACCAAGCTGACGACTCCCAAATAATAGGAGTCACTGAGTGTCCATGGTGCCTGATATCCCTTGAAGTCCGCTGACGTTAGAAGCTGTGTAAAGATTTTGGGGTTATCATAGATAATACTGAGACTGTTTGATAAGAGTGACCAGGAAGTCCAGAAACTAATAACTACAAAAAGTAAAGCATCCTTAGACCAGGAATACCACTGAAACACAAGAGAAAAAAAATCTACAGGCATCTGAAAGCTGAGGCCCAACAAAGCAAAATTGTGTAAACTGAAGAACAAATGGTGGACGCAGGACATCCAGCAACCAGACAACAATCATGAGCTGTTTGGATCCTTTAGAACTGTTGAGACCATGCACAGCTCAAACATCAAGAACTTATCCCACCGAGAGCTGAGGAGAATTCACTGCCAGTTACTGGCTGCTGGACAGAAGACTTTCTGAAATACTCTGTCTTTGACACAAGTGTTCTTGATTTCATTCCTCAGCACGTTATGCACCACGATCTCATTGCTATGCTATCCTGAAGGAGCTGAAAGTTCATCTGACAGTTGAGAGACAAGACCTCTGGTGCATATCCTGAAGAAATAAGACATGGCAGAGAAGTAGATCTGGGACAAGTCACTGTCCCATTTTCCTCAGATGAGAAGAAAGAATGCCAGGGGATCTCGCAGATGATGTAACTGCGACTATTTTCAAGAAAAGAGATGTCCATTTGCTTTGTTGAATATTCACATGAAGTATGATGAGAAGGCTGATTCACTGGTCCCTGGAATGTTCTAATTACAGATGAACTTTTGTGCTATCTGTAAAGTGAAAGTCATGGTAAAGATTCTTAACATCTGCTTTCTTTTGGTTACCAGCAAGCTCTAACTTCTGTGGGTATGATCTTCACCATGAAACAAACTCATGTAACATCAATTATTGTATGTGTTCTTCCTTGACCTCACTGAAAGCCTTCCACTCTGTCAGTTGAGGGGATAATGAAATACCCTTCTCAGATTTAGCTAGGCTCAAAAACTTGTCACCATCCTTTAGGTGGTCCATGATGATACACCATGAATGATCCTCACCAATGCATCCACCAAAGATCCATTTCAAGTGCCCATTACACTCAAGTAAGACTGCATTTTCATTCTCCTTTCAAAATCTCCCTTACTGTGATGTTCCAATGAGTTTGCCACTGGAGTTGGGTTAATTACAGGAGGAGCAAGAATCTGCTCAGCCTCACCTCTGGAACCAACATTGCTGCCTTCAGTTGTGGACTAACAATGCTTGCACAGGGCACACTTGGTAATCAAGCTCCAATCCACTGCTGTAACACACAAGAGGATGATCTGTAATTTCTCACATTGCAGGAGCCACCTCTCAGCGTGTGAAGGCATTGATGATGATATCCACCAGCCCCAATACTGCCTTTGATCATGAGGAAAGAAATGTTGAAAAACCATGGCCACAAACTCAAATTCATGGTCTAATGAACAGCAGCGATTTCTGGCATCTTGTATGCCTTGGAGAAATGGACAACTTGCAGCAGGCACCTTGCAGGACTGGAGAAGCACCATCAACATTTTTTTGACAAAATCTTCCACATGTATTGACAGCATAAGCTAACAAATGCCTTCACCGTCTCCCAGGCCAACATCCCAGCATCAAGGCTCTGATCATACTAAATGGCCTCCTGTACATTGGTGAGAACCTCTGCAGATTGGGTGACCGCTTCGTCGAGCACCTTTGCTCCGTCCGCCACAACAGCCAGGACCTCCAGGTGGCCAGCCGCTTCAATTCCACATCCCGCTTCCATATTGACATGTCTATCCATGGCCTCCTCTACTGTCACATTGAGGGCAGACGCAGGTTGGAGGAACAGCACCTCATATTCCGCCTTGAGGGTCTCCAACCTGATAGCCTCAACATCGATTTCGCTAACTTCTGGTAACCCCACCCCTCTTTTTTTCTTCTCCCCACCCCCCAACTTTTTTGTCTTCCCTTATTCCTGAGGCTCCCTTCCCCCACATTGATGACCTGCCCATCTCCTCTCCTCCCCTCTCCCATCCTCTATTCCATGGTCCACTGCCCTCTCCTACCAGATTCCTCCTTCTTCAGCCGTCTGCCTCTTCTACCTATCACGTCTCAGCTTATGACATCTTCCACCCCCCCCCCCCACCCACCTACCTTCCCCCTCTCACCTGGACTCGCCTATCACCTGAACTCACCTATCAGCTGCCTGCGTGAGCTCATCCCCCTCCCCCCCACCTTCTTATTCTGGCTTCTGCCCTCTTCCTTTCCAGTCCTGATGAAGGGTCTCAGCCTGAAACGTCGACTGTTTATTTCCCTCCATAGATGTTGCCTGACCTGCTGAGTTCCTCCAGCACTTTTTGTGAAAGAATGTCTTCAAAGCTTCTTTGCAAAAATGTAACATCCTCAGTTACTCAAAGGAATCCTAAACCCTTAACCATTCATCTGGCCATGAAGCACTCAGGCAGGCACTGCAAAATCTGATGGCAGCATGTGGAGGCAAAGAACAAACAGTGAATGGAGTTCACCCACTCTGTTCCATCTGCAGCAGGTTCATTCAGAACCCTCAGAATCAACTCAGAACCCTCTCTCCAAGTGAATACTTTCTCTGGGAAAGTGGCGAAGATATATTTTCTTATGAATAATACATCAATGATTGGGATTCATGAATTTGTGATTTGTTGATTGGTGAATTGACAGGTGTCCACTGTGGGAGGAAGGAAGGGCCCAGAGGAAATCAAAGTTAGGACAAATTTTATGAAATGTTCCCACTGGGAGTGCAATCCTTGTCATCATCTTTTCCATAGGTAACAAAGGTCTGCAACTTTGTCATGAAACTTAGGATATAAATACAGCTCGATGCTAACAGTGTCAGATACCTGAAGCTTAGTTTGGAAAGAGAAAAAAAAAGGCAAATTCTGGAAATACTCAGTAGGTCAGGCAGCATCGTTGAGAAAAGAGACAGAATTAATGTTTCAAGTCCGTGACCCTTCATCTGACGTGATCACACGCCCGAGATGTTAACAATTTTTTTCCCACGAAGGCTGGCAGATCTGCTGAGCGTTTCCAGCATTTTCTGATTTTCTTTCAGATTTCAGATTTTTTAAAAATTTTCGTTTATGATTTGTAAACTTTGGTTGAGTAAATAATGACAAGTGCACATAGACTTCCATTATATTGCTTCTTTTATCTTTTACTTCAGCCTGTGGATTTATGAATTCTGATCCTATTTTTATTCTTTTCCAGTATGTTGTCATTCAGTCTTTGACATACTCAAAATTCAAGGGAGATTTCCCATAAAAGAGTATTTCCTTGAAAGGAAAATTTGACAGGTTTTTCTAACTTCTGTGAAAGAGAAAAGTACATTTCATGGAACAGCTATTATTACATTTCATTGTTCATTATCATCAGAAAGAAAGTAAAAGACTTGCATTTCCGTAGCATCCCTCTCATCAGGATGTCCCAAAGTGATTTATGTCTAAGTAATTTTGACATGTAAGTACAGTTGTAATATAGGAAACAAGACAGCTGTTTTATGCACAAAACTCAAAAGTAACAAAAATATACATGAGTAGATCAACATTTTTTTGTGAGCTGGTTTAGGGTTAAGTGATCACCAGAACACCATGTGTCTTTATCAAGCAATCTTTATGACAACGTGAGGAGATTGATTGAATTTTAGTTCAATGTCTCATTTTAAAGACCACTGGTATTGGTTTATTATCGTCACCCATCACAAGCTACGGTGAAAAGGTTTTGAACCATTCCCTCAGCACTACATTAATGGCTTGATCTAGATTATGTGCTCAGGCTTCTGGACTGGGGTTTGAACCCACAACTTGCTGACCTGAAGGTGAGAGCTCTGCCTCTGAACAGCACACACTTAAGGCTTAATGTCACGGCCCGGGTCGTACTTCCCTTTAGCTGACGGTGCCGAAGGGAACTGCCAGCTAATCAGGTTGCACTTAATCCTGCTGGACTGTCACTGCCTAATCTACTCTGTTACATCCATCAAGCTGGTTCCAAATCAACAGCAGCAATAAAATCAATTCTGAATTTATCAAGGAGTCCATTAGGATAGATCTTCTTACATGGTGGCTCACACACAACCTGTTGACTCCCAGCCAACATGAACTATTGAATTAGCACCTGTGAAGAAACTCCTGCTTTTTCAGCCAAGAAGGCAGCAGACTGATTTGTTGAGAATAACATGAAAATCCAGGATCTTATCAACAACTAACATAAGGCATTCCTGATCTAGAAGCTTCACTCTGCTTCTTGGGCAAAGAAAGAATGATACAGGCTGTGATCCAGCAGAAAAAACAACATGATTTAATGATTAGATGCTGAGCAGAAAAGGCACAGGAGGCCCAGCAACTAGACAACAACCATGACTTAAGTGTTGCCAAGGTCACATTCAACCCCAACACACAAGCATCTACTCCATTGACAGCCAAGAACAAAGGTGAACTTATCAAGGACAGGAGGCAGCCAATGCCTGCTGGAAGCAACATTGAATATCTCCTCAGCTGCAAATATATCCTTGATTTGGGTACCCTTGAGTCAATCCCACAGTAATCCGTATCATCCAGCCTTGTCACCTGTCTGAACTAACATGAAGTCAACAAGGCCGTTTAATGAAGCCTCTGGAGCAGATGGAACTCCTGTGAAGTTCTAACACTTAGCAGTGAGGCACTTCAATCACAAATCCACAACCTCATCAACAATATCTGGGAACTGAAGGATATACTAAAGGGCTTCAGAGATGCCATGATGATGATCATGTTCAGGAAAATACACAGATTTCACTGTGGTAACAACAAGAGGGTGGGGGTGTCTCTTGTTATCTGCCACCAGGAAAGTTATCACCAAGTTGCTCCTCAGCTGTGGTAGCCCAGTGATCAAAGAGTTGCTCCCTGAAATATAGAACGGATTCTGTCTAACTAGAGGTACAGTGGATAGGATCAGTGGAAAGGATGTTCACTGTGCAACAGAGTGGCAACAAAATGTTGTTTTCTCGACCTCACAAAAGCTTTTGAACCCATCAACCAGGAAGGAGAGTAGAGCAACATCCTCAACTTCAACTGCCAAAGGAAATTCATCACTACATGAATGATAGAGAAATGGGGGGCTATGTGGGAGGGAAGGGTTAGATAGATATTAGAGCAGGATAAAATGTCGGCACAACATTGTGGGCCGAAGGGCCTGTACTGTGCTGTAATGAGACAGGGGAGTCACGAGAGGATACAGGAACTGTGGTGTACAAAGGCTATCATAAATCTAGTCAAAAGGAAAAGAAAAACTTACAAAAGGTACAGAGAGCTAGGTAATGTTAGAGATCTGGAAGAGTATAAGGCTAAAAGGAAGGAGCTTAAGAAGGAGATTAGGAGAGCCAGAAGGGGGCATAAGAAGGCCTTGGCTGGCAGGATTAAGAAAAACCCCAAGGCATTCTACAAGTATGTGAAGAGCAAGAGGATAAGATGCGAAAGAATAGGGCCTATCAAGTGCAGCAGTGGGAAAGTGTGTATGGATCCGGAAGAAATGGTGGAGGTACTTAATGAATACTTTACGTCAGTATTCACTATGGAAAAAAGATCTAGGTGATTGTAGTGGGGACTTGCTGTGGGCTGAAAAGCTTGAGCAGGTAGATATTAGGAAAGAGGAGGTGCTGAAACTTTTGGAAAGCATCAAGTTGGATAAGTCGCCGGGACCGGATGAGATGTACCCCAGGCTGCTGTGGGAGGCGAGAGAAGAGATTGTGGAGCCTCTGACGATGATCTTTGCATCATCGATGGAGACAGGAGAGGTTCCAGAAGATTGGAGGGTTGGAGATGTTGTTCCCTCATTCAAGAAAGGGAGTAGGGATAGCCCAGGGAATTATAGACCAGTGAGTCTCACCTCAGTGGCTGGTAAGCTGATGGAGAAGATCCTGAGAGGCAGGATTTATGAACATTTGGAGAGGTATAATATGATTAGGAATAGTCAGCATGGCTTTGTCAAGGGCAGGTCCGGCTTTACGAGCCTGATTGAATTTTTTGAGGATGTGACTAAACACATCGATGAAGGGAGAGTAGTAGGTGTAGTGTATATGGATTTCAGCAAGGCATTTGATAAGGTACCCCATGCAAGGCTTATTGAGAAAGTAAGGAGGCATGGGCTCCAAGGGGACATTGCAGTGTGGATCCAGAACTGGCTGGCCCACAGAAGGCAAAGAGTGGTTGTTGAAGGGTCGTATTCTGCGTGGAGGTCGGTGACCAGTGGTGTACCTCAGGGATCTGTACTGGGACCCTTGATCTTTGTGATTTTTATGAACGACCTGGATGAGGAAGTGGAGGGGTGGGTTAGTAAGTTTGCGGATGACGCAAAGGTTGGGGGTGTTGTGGATAGTTTGGAGGGCTGTCAGAGGTTACAGGGGGACATAAATATGATGCAAAGTTGAGCTGAGAAGTGGCAGATGGAGTTCGACCCAGATAAGTGTGAAGTGGTTCATTTTGGTAGGTCAAATATGATGGCAGAATATAGTCTTAATGGTAGGGCTCTTGGCAGTGTGGAGGATCAGAGGGATCTTGGGGTCCGAGTCCATAGGACGCTCAAAGTGGCTGCGCAGGTTGACTCTGTGGTTAAGAAGGCATATGGTGTATTGTCCTTCATCAATTGGGAAGATTGAATTTAGGAGCTGAGAGGTATTGTTGCAGCTATATAGGTCCCTGGTCAGACCCCACTTGGAGTACTGTGCTCAGTTATGGTCACCTCACTACAGGAAGGATGTGGAAGCCATAGAAAGGGTGCAGAGGAGATTTACAAGGATGCTGCCTGGAATGCGGAGCATGCCTTATGAAAGCAGGTTGAGGGAACTCGGCCTTTTCTCCTTGGAGCGATGGAGGATGAGGGGGGACCTGATAGAGATATATAAGATGATGAGAGGTATTGATTGGGTAGATAGTCAGAGGCTTTTCCCCAGGGCTGAAATGGTGGCCACAAGAGGACATGGGTTTAAGGTGCTGGGGAGTAGGTATAGAGGAGATGTCAGGGGTAAGTTTTTTACTCAGAGTGGTGAGTGTGTGGAATGGGCTGCCGGCAACGGTGGTGGAGGCAGATACGATAGGGTCTTTTAAGAGACTGTTGGATAGGTACATGGAGCTGAGAAAAATAGAGTGCTATGGGTAAGCCTAGTAATTTCTAGGGTAGGGACATGTTCGGCACAGCTTTGTGGGCTGAAGGTCCTGAATTGTGCTGTAATTTTTCTGTTTCTGTTTCTGTTCTATGTTCTATGTTCTACCTTATGTTTGCATCATGACTGGCTTGAGAATGAAGGGCGACCTTACCTGAACATATAAGATCCTAAAGGAACTTGACAGGGTAGGTCATGAGATGTTTTCACTCGTGGGGGAATCGTGAACAAGGGAACATAGCTATAACATAAGGGGCAGGTCATTTAAAACTGAGGTGTGTGGAAACTCCTCTCAGAGGGGAGTGAATCTCTGGAATTTTTTGCCCAAAGATGGTGGGAGTCCAGATGATTCAATATATTTAAGGTGGAGATAGATAAATATTTGAAAGATCAAGGAATTGAGGGTTCTGCGGAACTGGCACAGACAAGCAGTTGAGGCCACCATAGATGCATCATGATCCTATTGAATAGCGGGGCAGCCTTGAGGGGCCTATTGGCCTAATTCCACTCCTATTTTCTTCTGCTCCTGTATCTACAACAGAGGCAATTTCTGTCAAGCAAGGCTGAGTCACTGGCCAACATTATTCTTGCAACTTTGCTGCACCTCACCTTCAATGTCTCTTGTTATTGCAGAACAAATCTACTGGATTAATAGGAGATGGTTCAACCTACATCTCCTCTACTTCAGAGCCAAGGTCAATCCACCCCAGTGGTTGAGCTGTACGACACAGACAGTGCACTTAGACACATTCGGGGACTGTGTTGCATGTCATTATTGACTTGTTTGCTGAAGCATGTGAGGGGTGGTCCTGACGTTCAACCTCTGCAAAATATAGGACCTCTACCAGCCTACCCCCCAGAGTTCAATGCAGTCCTCTGACAATAAAGGTTCATGGCATTGAATGTGGTGATGAATTTTGTCATTGTCTACCTTTGGTTGACTGAGCAAAAGGGTATTTAAAGATCAAGACCTCAACCTTAGTACAAAAACCGTGGTCTCTCAGGCACAATGATTCCTGCCCTCCTATATGCTTCTGAGACTTGGATAATACACAGTGAGCACCTCAAGATGCTGGACAAATACCACCAATGCTCTGCAAAATCCTCGCAATCTGCTGGAAAAATAAACAAAACATCAGCATTCTCTCCCAGGCCAACCTCCCCTAACTACCCTCAGTTAGTGCCATTAGACAGACCATATCATTTGCACACCCAGCACCAGCCTCCTAAAGCTGATGCTCTATTCCAAGTTCTGTCACAGGAGGTTACCAGGCAGACAAAGGAAAATATTCAGGAATGTTTTCAAACCTTCCATGAAAAATTGCAGCATCCTCACTGATCCTTGGGAATCCCTGGCCCATGGCCACTCAAAGTGGAGAAGGAGCATTCAAGATAGCACTGAAAACCTTGAGTCCATGTACTGGAAGCACACAGAAGCCCAATGTAAATGATGGAAGAAGGCCACCATCTTACAACTTAGGCACAAACCTGTCCCATCGGGCGCCTCTTGCCCCATGTATGGAAGTGTCTGCAAGTTCCACATTGGCCTCATCAATCACCTCAGAACCCATAGACTGGGGTGGAAGTAAGTCATCCTCAATCCTGAGGGAATGCATAAGAAGCAAGAATAGTGAGTTCGAGACTAGAACTCAGTTGTGTTGAGTTGAGGAGCTTGGTACACTTTATCTCTCGGCTTTCAGCATTCCATGCATGACCCCATTCATTTGAAAATCAAAAAATAAGCTGCAGATGCTGAAATTCTAAAGTAAAAACAGAAAATGCTGGAAATATTCAGCAGGTTAGGCCACAGCAGTGGGAAGAGAAACAGAGCTAATGTTTCAGGTTGCAGACCATTGTCAGAACTGGGTCATCAACCTGAAATGTTCACCTTGCTTCTCTTCCAACAGATACAGCCTGACCTACTGAGTATTGCTAGCATTTTCTGTTTTTACCCTATTCATTTGGATGGTTTTGTCAGCCCACATAGAAAAAGATAAATGAAGGTAAATGGTTTGCTTTTCTTTGGTTCTGTATGTTAATTGAAATAATTATTTTAATTAATATTAAAGCTTTTATATTAATTTATATGGTTTAAATTATGCCTTTCAATGCATTTGTGTTTTAACTTGTTGAATATTTTAATGTTTTAAATTATTTAATCTACATCAAATGGTTTTAAAATGTTGCTGATTATCAGATACATCTAGAAAAGATTGAAAAGGCTGTTGGCCACAGAAACTGTCAACAGGGCACCAGAATCTGCCACCTGAGGCCTGGTTGCCACTTCAGTGGGGTGGCTGTAGTAGCAGGCTCCCAGTTCAGTTGAATTTGTACGGTCACGGAAGATTTTTGCTGCCAGAATTGGGATTGCATGGAAGTGAATGCAAGGTACAGGTTATGTCGAACACGTTCCAGCCCAATGAGGCTGTTACTTCTGAAGGAGGATGCTGTCTACTCAAGTAAAGTTATCCCTAGGGAAATCACATGATATGTAAATAGAGAGAATAATTACCATACTGTCTCTTGACTCTATAACCCAGAAATTGAACAACAGAAACACTGGAAAAATGGTTGGAAAATCCATCCCATCACATTTCAAAAGTGAGTTCATGTTATCAAGCTCAGCAAAAGTTCCTCCTTGTGGTCATAACATAAGTTTTCACTTGAGTTTAAAGTCATTAATCTGATCATTCCCATGGTAGATATAAATTCAGTAATCTCCGATTTACTAATGGATTCATCAAAAGTTTTATATTAAATGAATTATCCCACTGATTAATAAACACCTTTATCTCTATTGATAGAATCTTCCAAAGATTTAATAATTTTAAATCTGTATTCAAGTTCTTAGTACAGGTTGAATTATGACAATAAATTCACAGAGTGAGTAATTATAACTTGCTGAAAATGTAACCCAGTAATTTTCATGTGTCTAAATTGCATTCCTTTTTTCTGTACTGCCAGTCCTGATACACACTGCTGTACCTGCAATTCACATCCTCCTAATACATCGTAAACAACCATATCATGCCTTTTTCCTTTAATGGCTTCAAATACAGCATCAGCCATTGCTCTTTGTTGCAAGCTAAGGGGGATAGCAAAAACCATCCTTTTATTCATGACAAAGAATAGATGTTTGGGTCATATTGGACACCCAAGGTCCTACATTTGTCTTGGGATTTAGCTATTCATGGAATTGGCTGTCAAGGCTCATAATGATCCCAAATTCAAATAAAAATTGAACATATGTCTCTAAACTCACCGCTTGACCCTCAGCTGTTCTGAGATAACAGTTTGGCTAGAAAGGCAGGTTTTTAAATGATTACATTGAACGAAAATGAGAAGGATCACTGCTAACAAATTTCCAATAAGAATGACTTAATAGCCTTAATTGAAATTATACCACGAAGATCGCACTTTGGTCAAATTTCAAAGCTCTGCTGTTATGCAGAAAAGGATCCAAATTTTATTTTGACTGCCAATGGAGAAAAAGAAAATCATTGATAGTAATTAAGAATCAAGCAACCGTAAAGACAGCCCTACAGAATTTAGTGGTGTAAATACACATGTAAACATTTCAGAGCAGATGTTTAAAAACACTAATCACTCAGCTTAAAGACAACAAAGATCTGATTAGCTTAAGATATAATTGTACACGTTATCTCATTTTCCTTATTTGGAGGATAAGTTAAGAGTACAGTATTTTCTTTAACTGACATGTCAAACTTCCTCTCCTGAGCAAGCTTTCAGTGCAAAAGCTTTTTACTCAGGCAAGATAATGGCTCAAAGAAGCTACACACATTTTTGTTAATGTAAATTTAATATATTCTCAGCCATCTGTTGGAATTTTTAAGCATTTTTAGTATTTGACTGATAACTAATTCAGTTCTGTGCTTCACTCAATCCTTCTTGCCTTCACCTTGTTTGTAGGACAACTGATGTGAATTTTTTATTCACTAGAACTTCACAGCTGTGAATATTCTGCAGCTTCAATGTATATCAATGGCTCTGATGAGCCAGCAGGACGGCCTCTTCGTGCTTGAGAGTTTTAAAACACAAACTATAATTTTCTTCTGCCCTCCAACTCCATCTCATCCCAACGACAGCAGATTGTTCATGGCACCATCAATGTCAGTGATTCTATTGAAAATCCTGTAAAATTATAAAGTAACTCTATTTTAAAGGATTGGCTGAGTCACTGAGAGATGGTGGGGAAAAAGTCAGGAGGAAGATTTCAGATCATGCTATTGAAAACTGATTCAAATTCATCTTGTGCTGTGCCAGTCGTTAAAGATATAACTGAAGGCTTGGAAAAGAAAGAGGCTGTAATTGAGCTTAGCATTCTCAGATAGAGAGGAGGAGCTGATTAGGTGAAGTGACCCAGGTTTGATCCTGATTTCGGTTGCTGCCTGTGAGTAATTAAGTTCTCCCTGTGACCCCGAAGGATTTCCTCCGGATGATCTGACTTCCTTTCACGTTCCAAAATCATGCTGGTTGGAAGGTTAATTGGCTACTGAAGTTTCCCTCGTGTAGAATAGGTGACAGGAGAATCAGTGTAGGCATGCGAGTGAGAGAAGGTTAGAGGAAAATAACTGAGGGACTGGAACTGATGGGAATGCTCTAACAACTAGCTAATAGACTTGCTGCCTGAATGGTATCCTTTAACATCCTGAGAAAATATGATCTGACAAGATGAGCAGGGCATGTATCTCTGGTTTCCTCTTGGAAGTCTAACACACATGCATGCATTAGTTATTGGAAAGGATCAGGTGCCGATCTGAAGCTCTTTATGGTTGGATAACTGGCTGATATTTATGTCCCAGCTTCATCCATGAGTACCAGAGACTGGCTTTGTGCAGAATGTTATCAGCAAGAACCATTGGAAGGGAGACAGTACCTTTGTTGCTATTTTAACAGAGGCATGGTAGAGGATTAATGCCTCTGGTAAAGTAGCAGGAATGTGTTAACCGCTGCCGTTTATTTACAACAGACTCTCAAAGCCAATATAAGGTTTGGTTTAATATTTGGAATGGCAAAATTAAGCAGAAAGCAACAACAGTGAATATATTTTCACATATATCAACACACTAATACTATCTTATATATTTTGTCATCCAAAAGGAAATTACCAAAAATGATTGTTATATAATTACACACTGAGTTCAAATCCTTATAACAAAACAAACAAACTGGTTGCCATTAAGGAAACTAAAACCAGGTAGAACAATAATAACTTGCATTTATTTACCATATTTAACAAAGAAAAATGTCTGGCAATGAGTGAACAGTATTGGACACAGATGACCGAGTTCAAATTTATGGAAGGTGAAAGACGAGGTGGGGGAGAGCAGGGTGAGTTGATTTGCAAATGGAATAGCTGAGCAAAACCACTGATGAGGTGTCAGCGTGGATAGGCTGAAGCAGAGGCAGAGGTGAACTGAATGATGTTATAGAAATGAGAGCAGATTATCCTTGTGATGGAGAGGAGGTGTAGTTCAGGATTAAATAAGACCCGCAGCCTTGAGATTCTATTGAATGCTGCATGAGTGAGTAGTGAGCTCCTGGTGCTCTATCTTTGCAACTTATTTAAAATGTTTTAGTCGTGCATAGCCAGTAACAGTAACAAGTCCAGAGAAGTCCAAAGAGGAAGTCTAGATGGGTTCTGGCGAGGAGACCATATCCATCAGTCTTCCAGGAGCCATGCTCCGACCTCCAAGAATCCAAGGAGGCTCATATTTTTTTTACGGGAGTGAGGAAAGGGATTCACCATTTTCCAATGCAGAATGCTACTCTGATAGATGCCACGCCTTCACTGTTGAGTCACACAATTATTAATTTCACTGACCATCATATTTCATTCCTGAAATTTGCCTTGCAGATCAGATCAAGGCCAAGATATTAACAGTACATTATGTAATTAATACAGACTTTGGAATGGTTCCAGTTTCAGCGATTTTAGTCTCAACATATTTTTCTCTCACAAGTCCCTGCATCTCCTATTGAAAAACAAAGTGTAAAAATGTGTAAACTTATTGAACAGACTTCCAGCAAAAGTAACCAAATCATGGTCAACTGACTCCCTTCAATGTCAATTAAACTTAATGGAACATTGAACTGTTCTTCACAAGGGCTAAGAAAACTGAAAGATGAGATTTATGTAACACTCTTCACCACTGCAAGCCACTGAATGCTGAGCAAAACAGAATGGATTAAGTAAGCTGAGGAGATACTGAATATAGACCAATTGACTGGTTAAAAACAAGGAATCAAGTATAAAGAAAAAAGCCAAAGGCCTGCTTAATAATTTCATAAAATAGTCAAGAGAAAAGACCTTGCCTTGTTAATCAAAGAGATCAGCTTTTTTAGGGAATTTATATCCCAAATGGAATATGGAAAACCAGGTAATGAAGGTGACCCAGATTTTCGGAGGATCTTTGACAAGCTTCTACAAAAGCGGAATGTGGCAGTAATTTTTAGGTATTAATAAGAAATTGATTGAGTAAAAAGAAGCAGCCAGAATTTGATAAGCTGCTGCTGTTGAATGACTGAAAACAAGAATCTGTTAATGTAGCAGCCTGCAATTCCAAGCTGCAAATGCCATTAATTCTGAAGTATACTTACAATGTGTACTCAGATATTTACAATCAATACAAATCTAAGGAGAGTGAGGTGGATGAAGAAATTTGGGGAGTAGAAACAGAGTCAGGTTAAATTTACAAATACGCAGGTAAATATTAAGACAAAGTTAGAGACCAAATGAATGGCAGGTGGAAAATAAAAAAGTTAAGATTGAAATAATATTGAGGGAATATTGTGAGTCCCACCAACGTGGAGAAGCAACAAGCCGCTTCAGCAGAATGTTGAACTATATTTTTCAGTCAGAAAATCCCTGCAAAATCTCTGGTCTCACCACAGGTTGGAGTGGGATGCCCTGGGGTCTTCTCCTGATTCACCATAAATGTTGCAAAAAAAAATCAAGGAAACTCTAATAATTGTATTAATATGTATTTACTCTATTTTTCCATCTTTATCGTGAGGAGAATCTTCTGCAAAATTTACTGACCTGGGTTCAATCCTGACCTTGGGTGCATTTGTGTAGAGTTTGCATGTTCTCCTGGGTTTCCTCCAGGTTCTACGGTTACCGCCCACATGCCAAAGACATGCTTGTTGGTAGGTTAATTACCTATTGTAAATTAGCCCCGATGTAGGAGGTGGTAGGACCATCAGGCTGCAGTTGGTGGGAGATGCAAGAGGTAAAATGAGATTCATGTGCAGAGGTGCAGATGTAAGGATCCAAAAAAACTGCTACATATTTCTATTATTTTAAAACTCCAGAATATTTTAATAACAGAAATAGAAGATACGGAATTAAAAGAGAACAGTGATATAAATGAAGAAAGCTACATAGTATTCATCCACATTTTTATCTATAAATATGAACCCCTGGGAAATTCTTGTCCAGATGTATTAAATGGCATAGAACAAAGAATGTAGTCCAGAGCAGTATTTCAAACTAAATCGAGATTAGAACAAAGAAGTCTAGGCTGGAACTGATAAAATGAGATTGCTCATGGAGAGAGTAATCAGCATTTAGGTCTGTCCAGAAAGGTAATGGAGGTAGTGGTGATATATTTCAAATTCATTTGGATACAGTAAGGTGATTAAAAGGTGAACCATTTCCCCTTCCTGTGGATAGTTGGACTGAATGTGGTATCTTACGATCATTCAATAAGTAGGCAAATTGTCCCAGTGTTATTCAAGTGATCTTTCAAAGATCAACATGGTCTCTTGCACAGAACATATTAAATTTACTCAGTAGCAATTCCTCACAAAGTAACAACTAATGGAAAAATCAGAGAAGTTCCAATATGGATAACTAAGTTGGTGAAATCTGAAAGGATGGCACAGTTGGCTCAGCTGGAAGAGCTGCTGCCTCACAGCTCCAGCAACCTGGGTTCAACCCTGATCTCCAGCGCTGTCTGTGTGGAGTGTGTCTGTTCTCCCTGTGACTGTGTGGTTTCTTCTGGGTCCTCTGGTTTCTACCCACATCCCAAAAATGTGGAAGTTAATAGATTAAATGGCCACTGTAACTTGCCCCTAGTGTGTAGATGAATGGTAGAATTTGGGGTGAGGGGATTTGCTGGGAATGTGAGCAGAATCAAATGAGTTAGGGTAGGATTAGTGCAAATGGTTGGTGTGGTCTCTGTGGGCCAAAGGGCCTGTTTCTGGGCTGTATCTCTCTGTGACTCTCTGACTCTGATGCAAAGGTTGTGTAAATTGTGTTTCTAATTTTACTTAATTTTTTGACAAACCATCAAAACCTAAGTCACACATCCTCAGTAAGAGCTACTTCTCTATATATTTGACTAAATGTAAATGACTGAAGTTCTACTAATGGTAAAAATAATTACCCCAGCTCCTTTGGAAATGGATCTTAATTGGTAATAGAACTGAGTCTAATCACGTAAAATGCAGATATCTTCCTGTTGAAAGAACTAACTTGGACCAACACTGCATATTTGAGGCCTTAATTACTAAAACTACACAGGTTCTTCATAGAGTTAAAATATTGCGTACCTTCAGTACGCAATACCTGCCCTCTCATTTTGGATTCAGGCTCCACAAGCCCTGGGGCTGAAATTTTTCTGTTAATGAAAAGCGGAAGAATGCCTGTTCTTCTCTGTAATTAATGACTTGCAAACAAAATCACCGAAGCGCACAGCTTGGAAATATGCGATACTTAAGAAAATGATTTTGTTAGGGGATCATTAATTGCAGAGAGGAAAAAGAAAGCAGGCATTCTGCTCTGCATTATGGCTGCCTCAGTCATATAACATTTAAACTTGCTTTCTGAAGGCTTTAGCCTTAAGGGGCAGTCCAACATTTTTCAGGTACTCAATTAAATGGAAGCACATGACAGGTTCGTGATGCACCACAGACATTTCAACACAGATAAAGAAATGTTGAACAATGTGTACCTTTTAAGCAAGTGGAGGGTGCCCCAGGGGGAGAGAGGATGGTAGCGGAAAGAGGATTGAGGGCTGGAGTGTCACAGGAAAGTACTGGTTTCAAACTTAGATCACATACATCATTTTGAAGTCCAGTATTAGACAGGTTGGGGGTGGGGAGGTGAGGTCATCCCTTCCCTCGGTGGTTAGACAAAACCAATTAACATTGAGGATATGTCTTCTTCCTATTCTGGCAGACTTCAGCCAGAAGGTATTAGCCCACTGGATGACAAGTGAGTAAGCAGCTGCGTCGCATGGAATGTGAGGCAGGAGCAAGCTAATGCTAAAAATACATTCATCCCTTTCTTAAATTAATAGCTCTGTAAATGTACCTGACAATCCCTGAAAACATTTAAAGGTTTTATCGTACCTTTAAAAAGTATTTTTATAAGAGGCATCACCAATCACTTAAAGATAGAGAAACAAAGGACTGCAAATGCTGGAATCTGGATGAAAAACACTATGATGCTAGAGGAACTCAGCAGGCCAGGCAGCATCCGTTGACCGCCTGCTTTTCTCCACGGATGCTGCCTGGCCTGCTGAGTTCCTCCAGCATCATAGTGTTTTTTCTATCATTTAAAGATATTAGATACAGCTTAAAAGTACAAGTGGCACAGTCTTTTGAAGGATGAGTGACTGGAAAGAAGGTTCAGCCAATATAACAGGCAAATAATAGTGGCTTGCTTTTACTGTGGAAGGGTACCTCACACTGTGTCCAGCTTGTCGGACTTCACCTCAGAGTATTCTTCCCCATTGGTTGCAGAAAGCACAAAAGGACAACTGTGTGGCGAAGATACTAAGGAAGCTAGAAGTCTGGTGAATACTGGGACAGAATATCTCCTTCACTGATGGCATTTACAGATTAGGAGGTAAGTGTAGGTAGGACTGTAGGGGTGGTGTAAGCGAGGGGCTGAATTCACCATCAAAAGAGATGGAGCAAAAATAATAAAGATAGCATAAAGGAGGACAAGTTAAAAGAGAGACCAAAGAGACAGAAAGGAAAAGAAACATGTTGAAAATAATATTAGGAATTTTAAAAAAAATTTCACGTAAAAACCCATTACCTGAAGGAATGACATTCTCTACTTTTAATTGTTCATTTTCTGGGGCACTGAGGCAGTTATTAACAATCATTATACCTTTAAAAATGTACTGTTTAATTTTTTTGTGATGAATTTAATGGATATTTAACATGTAAATCACAGGGTGTGGTTTGAGCAAACTATAGTACTGTCAAAGCAAATGAAATGGCAGAGTAATGCAAGTGTGGTAGCCGGATGTGGCAATTCCCTGTTCACTGGCTAACATGCATATCAACAATGGAATATGCAATTCACAAGGCACTGGGTTAGATGGTGCTAGGCATGGCCACTGTCCACATTCACCCCGACACTATCCTCTCAGATACACTGACCTTTTGTAGCCACATGGTTCCCAACAACCATGAAGCCTCAGTTCTGAGGTCATCTCAGGAGTGGCGAAGGCAGGAAGTGGTGACCAGGTCTACAGACAACTTACCCTGAGGCCCAGTCTCCAGCATCACACAGACTCCCTCCACAGACTTTGCTGCTAAAGTCCTGCTTCACTGCTTTTATATGTCTCCAAGACATTTTAACATAGCTGGTTGGCTTAAGTAATTAAAAAATCACCCATGACTAATGAATGAAAGAAATCAAGAAAAATAAACAAATTATGTTCAGATCAAGATAACTTTTACTGAATGCCTATTGAAGTAGATGGGGCTGAGTTGATGGGCCCATGCCAAGAGGTCAGATACAGAGTGCATCCAGACCCTTGGCTCAGGAAGATACAGAATGTCTGTCTACTCAATGGTAAGCCCAGGGGGAAGTGAGGTCAGATGAAGTATGGAACATGCTGACATGTGCACTGCAGATCTACAATGCGGGGTAGGAGGGGGTCTTTGATTATGCTGGTTGCTTTTCCGAGGCAGTGAGAGGTGTGGACAGAGTCCATGGAGGTGAGGCTGGTTTTCATGATGGACTGAGCTGTGTTCGCAATGAAGGATTGGTGATTCATTTCCAAGTCAAGATGGTGTGAAACTGAGGGGAACCTGCAGGTGGTGGTGTTTCCCTGCACCTGAACCCCTTGTCCTTCTTGATGGTTGAGGCTGTGGGTTTAGGAGTTGCTGTCACAGTAGCCTAGGTAACTGCAGTGAATTTTGAGGATGGTACATACTGCAGCCACTGTGTGCTGGTGGTGGAGGAATGAATCTTCAGGGTGCTGGATGGGTACCAATCAAGTGTGAGCTACTGTGAACTGGATGATGTGAGAGAGTTATTGGAGTTCTATTGATCGAGGCAAACAGAGAGAATTCCATCATGCTCTTGTCTTGTGCTTTATAGAAGGAAGAAAGGGTCACGGGTGCCAGAAATGAGTCATTTGCTGCAGGATACTCAGTCTCTGACATGCTGTAGTAGTCATAGTATTTATGTGGCTACTCCAGTTGAATATCTGGTCAGCGGTGACCCCTAAATTATTGATGGCGAGGGATTCATCTATGGTCAAACATTTGAAAGTCAAGGGTAGACAATTAGTTCCCAAAAGTCCCAAATAAAATAGCTCACTACAGCAAGAGTGACATACAAGAAACACACTATTTTAAACAGTTCAACGAAGATAATAACAGGGTCATTCGGGGATTCTGACTAAAAATTAGAGGTTACAGACTATCAGGCAGCATCAAAGATCTAACTGAGTAAACTACAGGTTTAAATACAAATCTGATATGAGGAAATAGTGGTCATTCTGAGAATGATTGGAAAATAGACATGATTTGAAAGTAAATCTTCCAGGTTATAAGTTCTTAAGAAATTGAGAAACTAGCAGAACAGCCAGAGATAGCTTTGTAGATTAAAGATGCTTGTGGAGAAAATGGATTGCACACTGGCTCATTTTTGTTGACTGTGCAAAACAAGTTCAATGAATAAACAACTGTAATTGTAAATTGAGGATTGACAATAAATTGTAGGAAGTGTGTGGCTTCCCTTCTGGGTTGTCAATACTTCTACTGTGTAAACATAGGGAAGTGCCCAGTCACATGAAGTACTATGCAACACCTGCCTGGAAGACACAACCTGGATTTTACACTGATGTTTGCCTGACTCCGAGACAGTGTTGGATCACCATGCAGAAGAAAGTGTTAGGTCCAATTCAGCATTTATTAAAGAGGATGTGCCTGAGCAGCACTGAGCATCTGGATCTGGGAACGTGCTTTGGTAATACACTTACCTGGCATGTGTGAGTGAGTGAGACATGCCGGGCAGCACCTACATATGTGCCCACTTTTGTGTGTGTATTAATTCCCATACAGCAGAGCCTAGTCTCCAGTTCATCTTGGTAAATGGTTTATTAATGTCACATGTACCGAGATACAATGAAGAACTTTGTTTTGCATGCCATCCGTACAGATCATTTCAAAACGTAAGTACATCGAGGGAGCACAACGGGAAAAACAATAACAGAATGCAAAATATAGTGTTACTGTTACAGAGAACATGCAGTGCAGGCAGACAATAAGGTGCATGGGACATTATGAGAGATTATGTTTAAAATTATGTGAGGCATAGATAAGATTGGATGGTAACAGTCTTTTTCCCAAGGTAGGGAAGTCCAAAACAAGGGGTCATAGGTTTGGGGTGAGATGGAAGAGATTTAAAAGGGACTTGAGGGGCAACTTTATCACACAGAGGGTGGTGAGTGTATGGAATGAGCTGCCAGAGGAGGTGGTTGAGGCAGGTACAATAGTATTATTTGGGAGGCACTTGGATAGGTACATGGAGGGGCGGGTTTCGAGGGATATGGGCAAAACACAGGAAATTGGGACTAGCTGGTATTGGTATTGGTTTATTATTGTCACTTGTACCAAGGTACAGAGAAAAACTTGTCTTGCATACCGTTCGTACAAATCAATTCATTACACAGTGCATTGAGGTAGTACACAGTGCATTGAAGTAGTACAGGGTAAAAACAATAACAGAATACAGAGTAAAGTGTCACAGTTTCAGGGAAGTGCATTGCAGTTAGACGATAAGGTGCAAGTGGTGGGCACCATGGTCGGCATGGACTGGTTGGGCCGAAGGGCCTGTATCCGTGTTGTATTGCTCTATGACTCTATGACATGATGAGGTAGGTTGTGAGGCCAAGAGTCCATTTTATTGGACATGAGGTCCATTCGAGCGTCTTATAACAGTGGGATAGAAGCTGTCCTTGAGACTGGTGGTAAGTGCTTTCAAGTTTTTGCATCTTCTAAGAAGGGAGAAGAGAGAATGTCCCGCTATGCCACTGGCTTATGACCTTCCCCTGTGAAGCCCATGTAGTGACTAGTGTGGCACATGCCGCTCCATGTTAAAAGAAATCACACACAGGCAACTTCCACATCTGTGGGATTAGTGAATACCTTATGATCATTTGGCTCACTACAGCATGGAAGCAATATGTCACAGGTCCGAAAGCACTGACTCTGAAGCTTTGGATAAAGTCCAGGAGAAATTTGACTCCAACCTTGAATAAACCCCAGTCCGCGTTTCAAAGGGAGACCGACTGATTCTCCTGGGTGACTTTAACACCAGGTCGGAAAGGGATGCAACCCTCTAGCAAAGCAGGAATAACAGAAAGAATTGGGAAGGGTAAATCCAACAGGGTCCTTTGCTTGACAAAATGCTCTAATGTCCTTATCATGATCAACAGCCTGCTCCATCAGGGAGACAAGGCATCATGGCAACACCAAGTCCAAGCACTGGCATCTGCTGCGTTATATCATGGTCTGAGTGAGGGGCCACAGGGATGTCCAAATCACCCACAGCACAAGAGGCACTGGTGACTGCTGGACTGACAACTGCCTAACTTGTTCTATCATCTCTAGCCTGGCCACAAAACAGCTTCAATGGGAAGAAGATTGATGCTGAAGGACCCTACAAAGCTGCCGCTTCTCAGACAGTGCTCCCAGTTTACAAAAGCTGCATGTCCATAGTCTATAGGCAGCCCTGAAAGCTATAAATTGAACACAAAGAGACTCCTGGATTCTCTAATGAGAAGAACCAGGACTGATTTGATAAGAATGACCAATGAATGGGGAGCTAACTAACACAAACATAAAGTGTTTCTGCATTGAGAGCTCTATCTTTATTCAAGGTTAAAAAAGTAACTTCACAAGATATTGAGAGGACCAACTGAAAACCCAGAATCTACAGATCGGATGGTGGTTGGAGAGAAAGTACAAGAGGCTCATCAACTCATTGACAGCCATGATATGCATGGAGTTTTCAGTGTCCCAGCACACAAGGCCTGACTCCACTGAAAACCATGAATGGGATAAACTAATCAGGGACAGGGAGGCAGTCAACTCCTGTTGGAAGGAACATTCAAAGGCCTCCTCAACCACTCTTCTGTCCTTCACAAGAGCTCCCTTGACTCCAATCCACATCAGCCTACCTAGGCCATTCCTCCTGCCCTGTTTGACTGATAAGATGTCAAGAAAGCCATATACCAACTAAAAAAATAACAAGGACTTGGGAGAGCAGACGGTATCCCTCAAGAAATCACAAAACTGTTCAGTGAAGAGCTTCAATTACAAATCTACTGTTTCATCACCTACCAACCTGCACATCTTTGGGATGTGGAGGAAACTGGAGCACCTGGGAAAACATATACAGTTGTAAGGAAAACATGCAAACTCCACAGAGATAGTATTTAAGGTCAGGATTGAGTGCAGGTCCCTAGAGCTGTAAGGCAGCAGCACTAACTGCTATGTACTGTGCCACCCCTTAGATCAGTAATGAGTGCTGAAATAACCTCAGTTAATCAAACAGTAAGGAAACCTGTATCCAGCGATGATTACAATATTATCAGACTCAATCTTCTGTTTGAAAAAGAAGCAATGCAACAAGTTAATTAGATTACAAATTTTGGTAGGACAGTTTTTTTTGGGATTAACCAGATACCGATAGCAGTCAACCAACATAATGTAAAACTATGTGTTCAATAATGATTTGGCTTAACGAAGAACTGTTATATTCAAGTCAAGTTGAGTTTATTGTCATGTGCACAAGTACGGTGAAGTACAGGTGCAATGAAAAACTTGCATCAGCATCACAGGTGTGTACATACAGACAACACACAGAATATAAATTATACATAAATTATACATTATTACATTAAAGAGTAAGAGATTGTAAACAAAATAGCTATGAGGAGATAAAATTAGAAGTTGAAGAAGTGTAAATCCAGTGGGCTGGGAGAGTTGGGAAGAACAGCAAAGAAAATCAGAAAAAAAGAGTAAGAACTACAAAAAGAAAAAAATGAAAAGAAAATTAAAAAAGAATAGCCAGATTAATACAAAAAGATTTAGGAATTCTTTTGGAAGAGGGCAGTCAAGAGTAGCATTCAGATGAAACAAGGGAATGGCAGATCAGTTTGCATCAGACTTTTGCTCTAGAGGAAGAGGATAATATAGTTGGCATTCTAAAGAAATGAATAATATATCAAGGACTAGAACCTACTCTAGTTAAAGTAAGCATGTTAACAGTATTAGAAAAATAATGGTGCTGAAGATTGGCAGGAGTTGATAGCTTCCAGCTTAGGGTTTTAAAAGGAACAGCTGAGGAAATTGCAGATGTTTAGCTGTGATCTTCGTAAGTCCTCCTGTTTAATGAATTGTTCCTCTAGATTGGAAAGTTACAAGCACAAACTCATTATTTAGAGAGGTATAAGAGAAGGAAACATGGAAATGATAGACCTATTAGTCTAACATCTGTTGTGGGAAAGCCATTGGAATTTATAATTAAGGAGAGAGCGACTGAGCACTTAGAGAAATTTGAGCTGATTAGAGACGGCCAACATTGATTTGTAAAGGCTAGTTCACATCTAATGAATCTGATTGAATGTTTTGCAAAAGTAACTGAAGTAGTAGGCAGGAGACTGTCTATGTGTGTTGTTTATACAGACTTTATGAAGAGATTGTTTAGGCAGTAGAAGACAGAGATTAGGGATGATAGATATGGACTCGAATTGGAAGGAAGTGATTAATGATACTCTCAAAGATCTGTTCTGGGGCCTCAACTGCTCACTATATTTATTAATGATTTAGATTAATAATAGTTTTGTATATCTAACTTTTCAAATGATATCAAGATGGGTAGCATCGGAAGGATTGAGGGTAAGAGCATAGCTTTGGAAAGCGATATTAAATGAGGGATTTAAATAATTGCGTAAATCTCTACTCAATGAATTTCAATGTAGTAGATCTAGCACCATCCATTTTAAACCAAAGAAATTTATCTCAATATCTTTAGAGGGTGGAAAGCTATGTACAATAGAGACTTAAAAAATTAGAAATATCCATGAGCATAGATCAACAAAATGTAGCATGTCAAGTACAAAAAAAAGACAAATGGAATATCAGCCATTATATCTAGAGGGTGAGAATAGAAAGACAAGGAGATTGTAACAGAGCTGTATACATTATGTCAGTACTGTGCACAGTTCTGAGCAGCGTAGATCCAAAGAATGATTTGGCCTTGGAAGAAGATGATGATTCATTAGAACTTTATCAGGACTAAAATAACGAAGAGAACTTACATAAGTAGGGCATGCATTCCCAAGAATATAGAAGGTTATTTGATTGAGGTATTTAGGATGTTTAAAAGCAATTCATATAATAATGGAGAGAATATTTTCCACTCCTGAGGACGTTGAAGAAAGAAGTCGTAACCTTAAACTCAGAGTCAGGCTTTTCAAAAGAAATGTTAGTAAATACATCTTCATCTGACAGATGGTCTTGGAACCCTCAACCATAAAAAAAAGTACCAGCTAAAATAATAATCTTAAATCTGAGATCAACAGATTTTTGTTTGCCAGTCTGGAGTTTATAGGTTGGATGGATGCAAGATGGAGATCAGCCATGCCCTTAACAAAATGGTAGAACAACATTGAGGAGCTGTACTGGGCCCAACTTATGTCTGTATTAATGAAATTAGAAAATGCAAAATCATGGATTTTTGTCCACCACAAGAAAGCTGGAAAATAATTGGTGAATAGGTATGTCTCAGTATCTTCTCCTAATCACTCTAAGTTCCTGGACAGAGCAATTATAATTAACAAAGGTCCAAAAAGCCGTAAAACAAATTGCATTGTGCCAAATACCATTTCTTACAGAATCTTTTGCTGTTCTGCTTGTTGTCTTGTTTTTCACGGCATGTACTCCATGCTATTGGCAATCCAACATTTCAAGCCTGGCATCAGAGAGCTCATCAGCTTTGAATGTCCCTACGCACTTGTCTAGAATTAATTCTGCCTCACGTAACAGGCATTCCCACAACATGGCCTCCTGGATGCCACAAGCAATCTGGTCTCCAATAAGCAAGCTCTTCAAATCTGCAAATTGCAATTATCTGATGATAATCTGAGTTGTGTTAAGGAAGTTGAAAAGGATTCTCCTGGCCCCTGATTGTATGTAAACAATTGACAATGGTCAAGTGAATCATTTCCAGATGTACTACAATGTATTTGTAATGCATCTAATGCATTATTCAGAGTCTCATGGCATGATACAGTTCTCTCCACTCATTGCTAATGCAATATAATAGCATCTTTACTTATGTCCTATCTGGTTTACCCTGTCTCCATTCTTAAATTAGGTTACTTGCCTGCAATCCAGGTTCCATTAAGCACGATCTCACAGCTCCCTGTCTTTTCATGCACATCCACGTGTTACCTGAATTATGAGGGATCAGGTCCTCTTTTTGATATTTGGATTCAGGCGACATCCAAATTTCAGAGTTTCATCAGTTGGCCCTTGTGACACAGTATTTCAGTATCTCCCCTCTTTCACTCTGAGTTACTGGAGGATCCTTAGTAATTTAAACTAACAATGATACTTTATTAAAGAAAAGCACCATTCCCACAATGTGTTTCTCTACAAAAACTGAAGTCTCTGTTAGGTTCTACATTGTGACAATGTATCAATAAATTAGAGAGCAGTTGGTTACAATTATCTTAAGGTTGGAGTTGGAGAAAGACAAATCAATCAAAATGCAAATAAAATTTTGCCCTTAAGAGTTTCAATGCTCACTTTCAGGGACACAACGCCTGACAACAATTCATCTTTCCACATTTCCCTTTCTTAATCTCACTGGTACATGCTACACACACATGTATGCATGCACAGCTATGTACTGGTTAGATTATTGCATTAATTATGAGAGTATGAGCACAAATATGACAATGATTGTCAGAGAATTTGAAATTAATTTAGTATCATCCGGATATTAAAAAATAATAATCTGAATAAAAACAAAACTGATGCAACAACATCTTTTTAGTGAATCCACTCTGGCCTATATATGGCACCCGTCAGTCTGATGCACCTTTGATGTGGCCTGCAAATCATTCAGTTGCAATCAGGTTATCTCGTGCTGATGATAGGTCATTGATCTGAAACATTAATCTCCCCACAGGTGTTGCCTGACCACATAAATATATCCAGCATTCTCTGCTTTTATTTTATATTTTCAGTATCTGCAGTTTTTCAAGGCATTTAGGGATGGACCTTATGAGCAAAACCAAATCCTAAGAATTTAAGAAAATAAACCTTCTGAGATCAGACACATTACGGAGAACTTGCATTGAATAGAGGGCAACAGTTGTGGCTACACTTTCCCTGCCCTTCCTTCAGTTGATATGAAATTTTAGTTAAAAATATCTCTGAATTAATCAAAACATGCCCAAACCTCAAGAGAACACTTTCCTGTGCAGCCAAAACATTATATAGCCATATGAAGGATTAAAATGGATTTCCTCTAATGGCTAATCTTCACTGAACCTTTCTCAAAAGGAAGTGAGCAAATATATAGCAACAGGCAACATGAGTTTTAAACAAAATAAATTAGAAAACTCTGCTGAAAGGTAAAATGATACCAGGAAGCAGATTACATATGCCTTGTGTTCCCGAACCCATGAATTATACACCAAAAGTCGCTTCGCTGAAATATCAGATCCCATCAGATATGGTTTTAAATCTTCGAAGATTACAATTTAGTCTCTTTGCCATAACTAAAATTTTCATGAAACCTGAATATAGTTTGACCAATTTTGTCAATATGTCTTGGAATAAAAAGGTTGGGGTTGTCAGAGCATTAACCAACAGCAATATTTTCTGTGTTCCATAGCATTTCATTGTAGTACTACACTCATTCATTTGGGAAAAAGACAGAAAAGATGTGGTTATATCATGCCTTTCAAGACTTCTAGACGTCACCAAGTTCAGAGTAACCAATGAAATGCTTGCAAAATGAAAATTTTGCAGATGAAGGAAATGTCAGCAACCGAAAGCTCAAATTCCAAAGGACAATATTACTATTTAACTCAACAAGACCATTAAAAAAATACAGATCATCCAGTGATTTGGTCATCTGCATTACGTGTTGGTATTATGCAAACATGCCTTCCATGTGATGTCCGTCACAAGGACACGTGTGAGAGAATCGTATTATGGTGAGGGTCTTAGCACTGTGCAGCAAATGCCCATCGTGGGTATAAAGAGCAGAGAGATCAAAATATCAGTGTGCAATGCTCACTTAACTCATTGGCTTCATTTTGGAGCTCAAATCTCCAGCTAGCACTTATGATAGAAAGAACTGCAAAATTGCTAATTAAAGGGTCCATCAAATGGCGGGTTAATTGCTGGTTGATTTTTTTGCTGGCTGTGGCTGTGATCTTTCAAGCTTTTTATAACTATTTCAAATTTCAAAAGTCAACAGGATAGCAGAGGAGGGTATTGAAGGACATGACTTCAAGGCTTTTGCACAAACCAGTTGCTTGAAGTCTTTGGGGAATTAGTTAGCATGGTGAGGAGAATGAGCAGGTGGCAAGCCCAGCAGGATAAGCTGCTGAAGGAGGGAGGAGATGGATATAAAAGTGCTCTCATTTGAGGTCACATCTGCCCAAGGTGTTTGGAGAACAACATGGATCAATACGTGAGGTATCTGTGCTTCAGTAATGGTGTCCACATTGAAATCTGCCATCCCTTGTTACCATTACTCCAAATCAGATCAGGACAATGATGACATTGTTAAGAGATGTTAAGATGGCTGTTGTAATGAAATTTTATGGGGCTAGAGTTGGGAACATAATGCATTACAGCACAGTACAGGCCCTTTGGCTCATAATGTTGTGCCAACATTTTATCCTGATCTAAGATCTATCTGACCCTTCCCTCCCACATAACCCTCCATTTTTCTATCATTCATGTGGCTATCTGAGAGTCTCTTAAATGTCCCTAATGTATCTGCCTCCACCAGCTCTGCTGGCAGTGTGTTCCACACACCCACCACTCTCTGTGTAAACAACTTACCTCTGACATCCCCCCATACCTTCCTCCAATCACATAATTATGCCCCCTTATGTTAGTCATTTTCGCCACGGGAAAAAGTCTCTTACTGTCCACCCGATCTATGCCTCTTATCATGTAGACCTTTATCAAGTCAGCTCTCATCCTCCTTCCCTCCAAAGAGAAAAGCTCTAGCTCATTCAACCTATCCTCATAAGACATGATCTCGAATCCAGGCAGCATCCTGGTAAATCTACTCTGCACCCTCTCTAAAGCTTCCACATCCTTCCTATAATGAGGCAACCAGAACTGAACACAATACTTTAAATGTGGTATAACCAGAGCTTTATAGAGCTGTAACATTACCTCACGGCTCTTGAACTCAATACCCCGACAGATGAAGGCTAAGACTCCATATGCCTCCTTAACAACCCCATTAACCTGCATGGCAACCTTGAGGGATCTATGGACGTGGACCTCAAGATCCCTCTGTTCCTCCACACTGCTAAGAATCCTACCATTAATAGTGAATATTTGCAAAATCTCAGATTGTAATCCATTCTAGGGTAATGGTAGTCACTGATATTCTCTGTTTGGAACAAGCAAACTACCTTATCAGAAATTAAGATGCAGAGAGACCACATGGCTTTGATAAGATTAAAAATACTTCCATGTTTCTGCTTGTTATCACTACTATGCCGATGCTGCTTGTTAACTCCACTCAAATTAAAAGTGATTCCACACTCTCAGTTCAGCTCGGTTCTATATTGAACCAAAATGATTCTACACTTTGAAAATTCAGTTGATGTGCAACCATAGGTGATGTAGTCACTGCCCAGTAACCTTGCAACAGTAACAATGACTTGATTCTAAGGCAGTCCAGCTGCGCTTAAGCCAGCGGCTGGGTGAAAAGGGCTATTCACTGATAATTGCAATCCACACACCCGTCCAGCATGCACAGAATGAAGGCCACGTTGCATTTCAGACCAAAATATTACTAACCAATGATGTGCAGAACTAATGCTTGCACTGCTTGGAAGAGCCCTGCAGAGTCATGTCAAAGTGCACAATCTGCGCTGTCCTTAGGAAATAGTCCTTTAAACAGCTCTGTCATGACCATCTGAAGAGTAGGGGCATGAGGAAACAGAATAAGAGGAGAAAGAAGAGGAACAGACAAAGACGAAGGGGAGAGTACCTTCAGACAGCTCTCTCTTCCTAGGCAGCCCATGGAGAACACATCCAAGTACAATTCCAGCTCCTAGCTCACCCACAATCCCACACCCACGTTCCCTCTATTATTGATCATCACAGAGCCCTCTTGGTGCCAAAGCAAAACTAAAGCCAAAACAACATAAATATTGCCAATAGAAATTTGTAATTGAAATCTTACAATATTCATACACAGTCAATCAATTATCCTTCCACATTCCCTAAATGTGCACCTTCAATGTGGTATTGGCTGTACCTGCCACTATCTCCCAACCAACTCTATTCCTCCTCCCCTCCCCTACCTGGCTATCGTCTTTCATCTTATTCCTCTCCCCACCCACCCTCTGCCCATCCCGCAGATGCTCCTCAACCCGCTGAGGAACTATCACTGTTGCCTTCCTAGTCTGCAAGTCTGCACCTTAGAGAACCTTTTAATTTCCAATTCAACACTCAAAATACTCGGAGCTTGTTCTGGTTTGTTTTCCTTCGTGTTCTGGTGTGTGTTGTGCCACTGTTTACTTTTCCCTCGGGCCAGCCCCTCTTCTGGCCTCAGTGCCCGTCACCTTTAAGTGCAGGATGGCTTCACACAACAATGCAGATGAGCTTTAACTGGAAGCAACACTCACCACAAATGAGATGTTTCCCATCACTGAAGAAGATGGTTTGTGGTGGCAGGACAGGGCAATCATGGAACGAACAGGCTGCATAAACTTGGCATGCTGCCTATACACTACTGAATAAATGAGAGTTAATCATGTATGTGGTCCACCTGCCTGTTTTCAGTTGGGGGGGGGGGGTGAAAGAGGAGGAGAGTGATTAAATTTGGCCCATAAGTTTTTATTCAATTGTACACCATCCTATTGATATTCAATTAGCAGTCATTTTACTTTGTATTATTCAGTTAATTAAAACACACCTGCCAGAAAAACGTGAAACAGTTAACAGTGACAGCAAAATAGACCGTAAAATGGAGAAATAAGCAATGCAATTAGCAGCTGTGCAAAAGCACCAATAAACACCTCATAAATTTGTAGAAGTCCAAATGCTCGGGAACAGTTGCTCGACATGTGAAGTTGGTTGGCACTTTCTGTAGATCAGGAGCTTGAACAATGATCATTAAAAACAGGAGGATTGTGGTTAGAGCTTTCCTGCACTGCAAGAACATCACCCTGTAGGATTTATTAGCCTTTGAAAGTTTCACAAAATACATCAAGTTTGGAATACATCAAACTGAAATTTGTACTAGGTTAACCTTAAAAGTGCACCTTGGTGCCTTAAGGGAACGGTAGCTGAACTTAGAAACCATGTGAGATTTTGACTATTTTAGTTAAGTGAATTGCCCATTTTCAGTTAACATTTTATTCACTTCTCCAGAGGATCCCCAGAACAGAAATAGAAAAGAAACATGACCAAATTTCTGCACAGATTTTTGTATTCTTTTACTTGTCTTCCTCTGCAGAGCCAAGAACTCTGCAGTGAGAGGCAGGCCCATCACCTCGGGTGAATGTGAGGTTTAATGGGTTTTAACCTGTTAGCCTTCCAGCAGAAGTCTTGATCTGAGTGCAAGTGGGCAGTCACTCCTGCCTATCTGCAAGTAATGGAGGTGCAGAGAGAAGGTGAGAGTTCTGGGCTTTATAATGATGAAGGTATGTGGCAGTTGGATTTAGGGCCCTGATCGTCATATCTGAAATAAACTCTTGCTGTCTAAATTTAAGGCTTTGATACTTCTTTGCTACCACTTAGATCCTTTATATCCCCGCCTTCCATCACTTCCCCACAAGAGGTGCAATGTTGAGCTAAATTTTTGCCAGCATAGTGTTGGTCAACCCAGACATTAGCCACGTGCTACCAATCGTCACAAACATTGCCTGTCCCCTTGATTTGTAACCTTTTACTGGCCTGGTATAAAATGGCAGGAGGAAGCTGTACTCATGTACACATCTGTACCCTGGAATGTTCAGGTCCCAGATGTATCTGAGTAAAGTTAGTGAATGTCTCATAATGCAAGAGCTTACACAACTATTCTTTCAAAGCAATCCAACTAGGAAAGCAAAACATAGCAATAGCCTCTGACAAAATGAATCCTATGCAATCCTCTTGCTCAACATTAGCTGAAGATCATAAGAGTAGGATGTAGAGCAGAAATCGATTTTACAAAAGACTCCTGAATGCTAAAGCAAAGGTTTTTATTCCCACTATGCTTAATTCATCATTTTAAAACGGATTGCAACAGCCTCAATTTTCTTTGATTCAAAAGAAACCAGTATTCAGTCTCTGCCAGTTATTGAGGTATAGTTTCTTCTAAAGTCAAGGTCCCAGCTTTTAATGAGAACTGGTGGTAATGCCATTGTCAGTGCATATTGCAGGTTCACATTCAGTGCTGCATATATTTCAACTCTCTGTGCCGGTCTTGGTCTGGACTTCTTTATCCAATCCAGTGTCACAACTTATGAACGTACAGGATTATATTCAGCCGGTAAACCCAGGAAGCAAACTCTGACTAAAGTTAATATGTTCAAGGTCTCTGCAGAGCTCAATTGAATAATGTATGTATGCAAAAGACTAAACTGAAGAGGCTTAGAGCCTTTATGAAACCTCCAGCCCATTATTTATAAATAATAATTCCTAATTTTAAGATCCCTTCAATATAATTCATCAAACCTTCAGAATCAATTTCAAAGTGAATTCATCAAGTTTAAGCAAATGAAAGGTTAAAAATATCCCACAGGTTTAATAGATCATTCTCCACGTTATCCACTTTTTCTCTAAAGTCACAGATTTAGTTTTCAAAACCATCTATGATTATTCATTGTTGTACCAGTTAACTACAGATTCTCTTGTGTAATGAGGTATTATAATACTATTACATTATTTCAGTCTTAATGATGTCATCATCTTACATAATAAATTAACAGGACATTTGAAAAACTAAAATGGCAGGCAAAATGAGAGAGATGTACCAGTAGTCAATCAGCATCTGAAATAACAGGTTGAAAAGTCTGAGTGGAAACTTTCAATATTCTGATGTATGGATTTATTTAACGTATAAAGTGCAATTTTCTCTTTCAGCTGCTGAATGATTTGTCATGCCTTTTCCTCACTTTTAGATGTATTTCAAATTTCCATTGTTCTTGGCTGTTCTTGAATTGATTATTCAATTGAGGCATTTACTGCAGTTGAAGTTACAATTCTGTTCACAAATTAGCAAAGGAAGCACATTTGTAACCTTTTTGATCAATGATCATTTGGGAGTATTAAGAATCGTAAATTACTGCTATCGGATAATGTGGATGTTTTATCAAATCACTGCTGATTAGAAGTTAGAATTAAAAATAGCATTTAATTCTTTGTAGGTGTCAAACAGAGAGGGCCTTAGAGCATTATTCCTAATGATTGAGGATACAGGTTGTGTGTTAATCTTTACAATATTGATAGTCAGCAGAGAGACTGCTGAGTCATTGCAAGGATACAGAAAGCTGGTGATAATAAGGCTCGGAGTAGGAGGCACTGGAGACTTCTATCAACCCAGCTGGAAATTGTAGAAATAAGTTTATGTTAAGTAAATCTTTTCCACTGCAGTCTAATCAAAAGAATTCAGAGATCATTGTGATGTCAACAGGAGACATTCACTTCTGCATACTTAACCTGAAGCCAGCAAAGATCTTGGATAAGGTTCTGGATTTTCAAGGAGAGGAGGATATTAATCAGAAGAGGAAGTGAAATGAGATGGAGATTGAAATCACCAAGGATAAGAAAAAAATACTCATACAGGGCTGAAGGAATGAGAATATCCTGCTGGAAGAATCATTGGATTTTCAGGCATAAACTGAATGGTATTAAAGAATAGATGAGAGCAGAAAAATGGAACAAAATGCTTAATTGGGAAAGAAGTTTTAGAGGAGCTGAGAGCAGATACCAGGGCATGATATGTTAATATTGGCCACACTACACTTCTGGTGGTTACAATGGGCAGCTGGTGAACATAATCAAAGATCCCACCCACCCGGGTCGTTCTCTCTTCTCTCCTCGTCCATCAGGTAGAAGATACAGGAGCCTGAGGTCACGTACCACCAGATTTATGGACAGTTTCTGCCCCACTGTGATAAGACTATTGAATGGTTCCCTTAAACGATGAGATGGACTCTTATTGCACTGCACTTTCTCTGCAGCTGTGACACTTTACTCTGTACTGTTATTGTTTTTACCTGTACTACCTCAATGCACTCTGTACTAACCCAATGTAACTGCACTGTGTAATGAATTGACTTGTATGATCGGTATGCAAGACAAGTTTTTCACTGTACCTCAGTACAAGTGACAATGATAAACCAATATCAATATAGTGAAATAGGCATCACAGAGGAAAGATGTACTTCAATAGAGAAGCTCTTTGTATTAATTGAGCATGAGTGATTATATATATCTTACTGAAATATTTTTCTTTATTGATATGGATCATTAGCCCTCAATCCTTCAACAAGGCTATGAAGTTATTAGTCTTTCATCTCTAAATATATCTGCTTAAGAAATTTTTGTGCAGTGGTAGACCAAGTCATCAGCTCTTACATGGACAACTTGAATGGAGTAAATGTTGGCACTCTGTAAAGCACTCCTGCTACAGATCAGTCACAGGACAATTATATATAAAAATTCTAATTCAAGATAATAAGGTCTACATGCTGATGTTTGGATATATTATGAAGGGGTGGACAAAAAAAACCCTTTTAAAGCTGCATGGCAGCCTGATACCATGAAATATTTCAGGAAATGAACAATATGATTGATACTATCTACAACAAAAGTGTCAGATGTGTTGGACAGAATTGATAAAGAATGGTGATCTTTTACATATACGAGAGGGAAGACTGTGTCTTGACTTAATGTCTCATGTGAACGGAGTAACTCCAACAGTACAGGTCTCCCACAAAATTGTTTGTTGTTAGCCTAAGCTGTGTGTTCAAGTGTCTGAAGGTGGTAACGGTGTTTCTGAAGATGGACTTAAAGTGACAAACACAGAGGATGCATTCAACCACTGATTAGCACTGACATATAACTTTACAAACTTTAATCTCTTGAAAGAAAAAGATAATGTTGTTCCAGTTTTCAGGCTAACTGGTTAATGGTGCAACTAGCTACACTGAACCAGGAATGCTAAAATAGAGTAGTAATTTAAGCAAAGAAGACAAGTATAGCAATTAAATGAGATGCAACACTCATGCTCATGAACAAAAATACAGATTTCGCAGGATTACACCAGATATTACCATAGCAAGATCCAACCATTAATGGATGATCCTTTCAAAACACTGGATTTCTTACTAAAATTTGAGATGGTGAAAATTTTCAGGAGCACTGATGTGGTTAAATTTGCAAACATCTTTGAAACCAAAACATCTATTATGTACAAAAAGAAATATGTATTGCGTATAATCTATAACATTTCTAAGAAGGGAAATTTATTCGATTGAACTCCCACCAGCTAAGCTTCTTCAGTGCAAAAGTTCAACGGAAACCCCTGCTAATAGTGTTTGTGAATTAACAGCAGATGATATGAAGAACTCCCCTGGTAAAAAAAACCTCATGAATCTTCCCTATCTGAGGATCAATAGAGGGAGCATGCTAAAGATAGAGAAAGTTGGAGAACTTGAAAGTTTTCACAGCTCCACTAGAAAGTAGACAACTACTGGAAAACTTGTAAATACAGTTACTTTTGGAAAGCTGCCTAGTCTTGAAAAAAATCCATGAAATACTTTATTTCTTTTCTGTGTTGTGCTGACCAAACCAAGGGGCATTTATGCAATGGAATTCATATTTCCCTAACAACAGAGAAGTAGGCCATTCATCATGCTGAGTTAATGCCAGTTCTTAGAGCAATCCTATTACTTAACACTTATTCCCCTGTAACCTTTTCACTCTTGCATGCCCATTAATTGCCTCCTGATTCACTTATCACCCACATACACAAGGGACAATTTACAGTAGCCAATTAGCCTACTTTGGGAGGAAACCAGAGCACATTGTCGCAGAGAAAATGTGGAAACTCCTCACAGTCAACACTGGAAGTCAGGACTGAACCCAGGTCTCTGGGATCTGAGGTAGCAACCAATATTCCATCCCAAATGGAAGGAAGAACCATTTTAAAAGTCTCTTTAATTATCGGTTTAAATGTATCCTTGCAATGAATATCAGGTTTTTAGTATACTTATGCTCTGGATAGTTTTAGCTTGGATTTCACTGTGCCACCTAAAGTCGGCTTTAACAATTTCAAGAGATGCAGCACTTGAGTTTCCAAAGAGTAAACCAAAATTCCCTCTCCTTCATGCTGTTCTGTGACACCCATCGGAGGATCCATGTCTGAATATTGGCTGAGGACAGAATCGATCTTCCATTGTCTCCATGGCCAAATAATCAGTCAGCATTCACTTTGCAGGCGGCATATTTACAATATCTCCAGATCAAGCAAGGAATATGAAAATAGCTATTGATGCTTGGAATCCAGTCAGAGGTTAGTGCTGCTGCCTCACAGCTCCAGCAACCTGGGTTTGATCCTGACCTCTGGTGCTGTCTGTGTGCAGTGTGCATGTTCTGCCTGTGACAACATGTGTTTCTCCTGGGTAATCCAACTTCTTCCCACATCCTGAAGACATGCTGGTAAATAGGTAAGTCATTTAGTATAAATTGCCCCAAGTAGGTGGGGGAGAAGAATCAGGAGAATTGATGGGAGTGTCAGGAAGGTGACATCCATTATTAGGGACCCACATCATCCAGGCCATGCCCTTTTCTCAATGCTGGCATCAGGCAGGAGATACAGGAGCCTGAAGACCCACTGCAATCAGCTGCTGTAAAACCATGACACTACCTCGGACTATATTTCTTTTTGCTCTCTCTCAATTTGCACCAATGTCATTATGTTTATTTTGTTGTATAAGTTAAGTATAATTTATGTTAATTTAAATTTATGTCACCTTATATTTGCCATGTTTGTAATTAGCAAAAGCTAATTTTCATGGCATTTATGCCCTGTCCATGTATGCCTATGACAATAAACTTGAACTTGGAATATGAGAGAGAATAGATTACAGGGAAATAAGTGGGGGAATGGGACTGATAGGATTCCTCTAAGAGCTGGCATAGACTTGCTGGGCCAAATGACCTTATTCTACGTCGTATGAAAATACGAAAAAATAATAATGGAAGGTTCCTACCTTCCAAAACGAATTGAAGATTTTGCAAAAGAAAGCTGAATTGTGGAAGCTAATTAATAAGGTAGTTTCTCTAAAACAGATATGACAATGCGTGCTATTTTGGTTTGGCTCCAGTGCTTTTCCACATCTTTGCACAGCTCTTCATAGGTGGTTTTCATTCAACTAAATGCTTTTGTGAAATGTCAGACAGTGAGACCTATGACAGTTAAATCCACCATAGTCTTCTCTGCAAACTCCAGTCACCTTCCCATATCACAGTGCCTCACTCTAATCAAGACATATTGACAAGGTTATGCTAATAACTGGCATTAATAGCTTGCAGACTTACAGCATATAGGATGCCAGAGAAAGGCTGAGTTCATTTGAAACCACATTGCACTGCCAAGAACAAGGAAGGAAACAAAATCAACACCAAATGTGAAGCCTGACTTTCAGAACAGTGATGCTAAACAAAAAACAATTTTCCCTGATGAACAAATGATAATGCTGGTAGAATTTCAGCCTTGAAGGGCTTGTCCTTTCCCAAAGTTCTGCTGAGAAGAAAGCAATGCTTAATCTTCAATTCACTTGTAAATATTCTGAACAGTAGTTAGAAACTCAGCTTGAAAATAAGGCAATATTCAATTGCCCAGAAATTTAATCACATAGCACGTGTTTATATATAATACCATGATTCAGTTGGAGCACAAAATTCATCACTGAATGTGATCAAAATTAAATGTGTGAATTATGCACAATGTTGCTTTCAATCACATGGCTCCATTGCACAAAATGCACACGTGCATGAAGTATGCAGAGCATGCAAATGTGCTATCGATCGTCACACAATGGCTTGTTGGACCATATGTTTCTAAGGCCTGAACCATCAGTCTTGAGTGAGGCCCTGCTACCACTCACTCTCCTGTATGCCGACTCTTTCTCTCTCATACATACTGACCCTTAGTTCAAGATCCTAGTTCAGAAAGGAGGAACAATATCATAGGCAGTCATAGAGTCTTGCAGCACGGAAACAGGCTTTCCAGTTCACCAAGTTCCTGCCAACCATCAAGCATCTATTAATACTAATTCCATTTTATTCTCCCCAATTTCCCATCAATTCCCCCAGTTTCTACCACTCACTTGCACACTAGAGACAATTTTTTAAGATATCTTTATGGGTCACATGAACATCGAAACACACAGTGAAATGCGTCTTTATGCGTTAAGAATATGCTGGGGGGCAGCCCACAAGTGTCTCCACTCTCCCGATGCCAACATAGCATGCCCACAGCTCCTAACCTGTACATTGTTTTTGGAATGTGGGAGGAAACCAGAGCACCCAGAGGAAACCCACACAGACATGGGGAGAATGTACAAACTTCTTACAGACAGCGGCAGAATTGAACCCGGGTCGCTGGCGCTGTTATAACGTTATACTAACTGCTACACTACTGTGCTGCCCTGGTGACCATTTTACAGTGACCAATTCACCTATCTGGTAATAGATACAGATCCAGTATCAGGGGTGTGCCTCCCTCAGCTCAGGTGTGAGAGTGAGCGAGGCAGCACCTTGCTTCACCTCCCCTACTCCCTCCAGTCCATCACTGCTGAGTGCCACTTCTGGGTATTTATTGAAAAATTGCTGCTGAGAGCTGAAGGGAAACAGCAGCTGGTTCTTAACAGGATCCTCATAGGTGGAATAAAGTGTTTATAATAAATACAAAATGTGTTTATATACTTTAACCTGGTTCCAATCCTCCTTCCCCAGAAACACATCTACCCGCTGAGCTTTTCTTAATTTACCGCTATGAATAAAACATTAATGTTTACTTCTTTATAAATTTCTGTCTTGACTCTTAATCATTCTACAATTTTGGTAGGACTTTAGCTATACTCACTTATTATCCAGTGTGAACCAAGCGCAGGAAATCAGGTCTCAAAAGTGGGAATGAGACTGCACCCATGATTTTAAAGGGATCAAAATTTACTTTTCTATATATTGGAGAAGGAGTACAGATCTTTGGCTTCAGTAGTGTGGGAATTTGGGCAGGGTTCAGCACATTGCAGCAATGAAGCCAACTGTTTTCAAGTTAAAAATATAATTATAATTATAGTCCTGCTGGGTCTCCTTGATTACTGGGAACAAAAGGGGAGGGACCAGCAGATCTCCTTTGCAGAGGCTGAAGGATGGTAGTGAATAAGCCCCTGGGTTGGAGGCACCATTCTCAAGAGTCTTCCAGGAGTAATGACACAACCTCAACTTATCAGAAAACTGATGTATTTGGAGGCTAGGATTTTCAAAAGCAGTGGCGGCAAATAACTTGCATCTTCTGCAGTCAGAGGTCCAGCCAAACTCTTGCATCTTCACTAGTCAGCCTATACAGATGAAAGTCATTGAATTTCTTAGTCTCTGGATAATTTCAGGTGGCAGCTAGATGTCCCAGTCTACAGCACAACAGTGCAGATGGGTTAACGATGATGGTCTCTATACAAGTAGTGGAGAATTCACCTTGTTCTTCTTGTGCAGAGGCAGCAGGGATTATGGGCACGTGCATTTGGCGCCGGAAGCATGGCGACACTTGCGGGCTGCCCCCAGAACATTTGACGCAAAGATGCATTTCACTGATGCTCGAAACCTACTTTCAGGTGAGACAGAGATTAACCTGCACCTCCCTTAATATCATCTACTGCATTCGGTCCTCCAAGTGTGGCCTCCTCTACATTGGTGAGACCAAACGCAGACTAGGTAACCATTTTGCAGTGTAACATCTGCACTCTGTCTGTAACCCTGACCTGCATCTTCCCGTTGCCAGTCACTTCAACTCCCCCTCCCATACTATCTCTGATATGTCAGTCCTCGGCCTCCTCCACTGCCAGGAAAATTCCAAGCTCAAAATGGAGGAACAGTGCCTCATTTTCCGTCTTGGAACCTTGCAGCCTAACGGCATGAACATTGAATTCTCTCACTTTAGGTAATCCCCCCCACCCACCATGTTTCTTCTCTTTTTTCATTTCCTAGCCCTTTTTTCCTCTCTCTTCTTACCTTTTACCCATCCCTCTGTGAATCTGCTATCCCCTCCCTCACACCTGCTATCACTATCTCTTACCTGCATTTACCTATCACCACCCTGTGTCCACCCTGCCTCCCCTCTTTTGTCCACCTATCACTGCTCTGCTTTTCCCTCCTTTATATTGAGCTTTCCCTTTTTCTATCTTCAGTCCTGAAGAAGAGTCCTGACCCAAAATGTCGACTGCCTTCTTTTCTCTACAGATGCTACCTGGCCTGCTGAGTTCCTCCAGCATCATAATGTTTTTCATCACTGTGTGTTTTGATGTACATGTGACTAATAAAGATATCTTATCTTATTTGTCCAGATTGCAGATGCCTGAAAGATTTAGGGAGTGATAAAATGTGCACATATGCCACACTTGACTCCATATTTGAATCTGTACCTCTTCATCACCTTGAAAGTCTATCATTTACTGAATGTCCAGATTATGTATGATCACTGGTGACAGGGTCAATACATACATCAGCAAACTGACATACATGCTAGGATCAGAGGGCACAGACTCAGAATAAAGGGATGTTCCTTTAAAACTGAGATGAGGAAGAATTTCTTCAGCCAGTGGTTGGTGAATCTATGGAATTCATTGCCACAGAGGGCAGTGAAGGCCAGGTCATTGTGTGTATTTAAGGCCAAGATTGATAAGTTCTTGATTGGTAAAAGGGTTAAGGGTTACAGGGAGAGGGCAGGAGAATGAGGTTGATAAAAAACCACGTTTGAATGGCGGAGCGGACTCGATGGATTGAATAGCCTAATTCTGCTCCTATATCATATGGTCTTACGGTCTTATCTTTGAGGTAGTCTTGGCTGTCTCCACTAACGTCCAGTCACCACGTATGTTTGGCTCTCAAATCTTCAATCCAGGCTGGACTGTTGGGTGCATTATAAAAATAACAATGGGATCCAGAGCAGCATTGTGGAGAATCCTCAAGATGCAATTCTGCTATCTGGAACACTCTGAGACAGTCCTGCAGAGAGGGTCTTGTGCTTCCTTATTGATTGCTGTGCACAATGTAATCAATTTGAGCTGCCAGAGGAAGTGGTGGGGACAGATACAATCACAATGTTTAAAAGGTGTTTGGGCAGGAACTTGGATAGGAAGGGTGTAGAGGGATAGGGGCTCAGTGTGGACAAATGGGATTACTGTAGATAGGCATCATGGTTGACATGGACAAGGTGGGCCAAGTATGCCTGTTTCTGTGCTGTACATCTGATCCTATGATTTCTTTATGAGGGCAACACCCTAGTTCACTGCACCACTGCAGCAAGAAGAAGACGGGAAGGAAGGTGTCATTAGAGGCTAAAACAAACAGAAGCTCCTTCTGTATATACTGTCAAGTTATAATATCGCCCTGAGGTTTACAAGAGGATTGTATCCCACAAGCTCAGGCAGTCCATGTCCAAATCCAGCAAGGAATAATCATAACCTTGGAATAATAAGTGACAAGTTACACCTGCATGACACAAGCATCTGACAATAACATCTGCATCAAACAGAAGTCTCACTACTTCCTCCAGACACTGAGCTGCATTGTCATTACCGATCCCTCCAGCAGCATAATAATCACCACCTAATCAGAAAATGATCTGGATGACCTGCATAGTTACAGGGTCTGCAAGTAGATGTTGAAAGCTGTGTTTTCCACAGTGAGAGACCCAGCTTCTTATTTTGTGATGCTCTTCTGCCATCTGCAAAGCACATCAAGGTTGCAGCGTTACAATTCTGAAATGCTCTACCTAATTCAGCACAAAACAGCCTATTCCATTGCCTCTACTATAAATTAACTTGGTCTTGCACTGGAGTCCAACGATGCCTGCAGTCCGCCATTTACCAACTGGACTGCAGTTACTTCCCCTTCACAAGAAGAATCCAGAACCTGTACTACCTGGGAAGACAAGGGCAGCTTTCAGTTGCATACATTAATGTCTGCAAGGTGGGCAGCAAGTTACTTAACCCACGTGGAGACATGTTTTCCCTTTCCTGCATGCTTGCATTTTTCTATGCTGGGGTGGCCTCTGTAACTGCAATTTCAGCATTTCCTCACTGCAGTTATTGCAGCTAATTATCACACATCGTCACAAATCAGGATGACCTAGATAAGGACCTCCTGGCATTGTCTAGCAGTCATGACTAATTCCAAATATAGAGAAACCCAAATCCCACAATGATCCCATGTTGTCATCTCTGTGTGTTATTAATCATCTCAGTGTTTGCACAAATCATAATATCTAGAACCCAGTAAATCAAAAACCAATCCTGACCCAATAATTGACCAAGGTTCCCCAGAGGCTGCGGCCAAGCTAATGGATGGTTCATCTGTTGGAGCACAGGAGGCTGCTTTACAGCTGCGTCCAGTGATGGAGGAAGACTCCCTCTGTACCTCGACAACTCAGGCAAGCTATCAAGTAGGAGAATGCCACTGGCCAGCTCTATGTTCATGCTCTCAGCCTTCAGCTGTAGCTTCTTCGTCATACCCTTCATCTGAGTATTGATGAGCAGAACTGAAGAGTAACCTCACCAATTCAGGACAATTGGACAACTCTTTGGCTCTGGCCTGACTGCAACCTGACTGCACTGGAGTGACCCACCAAGTGCAAATCCTGCCTTTATCTGCTGCAGTGAGAGTTGGATGCTGTAATGTGGTATCTTTTCTTCCCACTGCCAGAGTCTGACCAGGTAACGTGTATTTGAAATGAGAACAATGCAAGGGCATGATCATGATGAGGCCAGGGGCAGGGTAAGAGGAGCACATGAATCATCTGGATATTTTATAAAGAGGTAGTGGATTATGAAAATGTGAGTTAAAAAAAATTAAAGGTTCTGTGAAATAAACAACTTACCGGCACTCAACTTTTCAATCAAGGTTGCAATCCCATGTCAATGAATGAGGCAATGCTACATACCTGGCATAAAACTACAGGGTCAGTACAAACCTGGGCTGACCTCTCTGCTGTGCACACAAATGTTTTGCCCCTGGGTTCACTGCTGAGTCCTGAGGTAGAGCAGGAGGTCAGCTGTGCATCAGACCCCCAATTTATCTCAGACTTTTGCACTTCAGCACCTTGGTCCAGAAGCCCCCAGGAAGCCGGACTTGTGAGGAGGATGTCAGCAGAGGTGCTTGCCGGAACCACTGACAAAATGCTAGAACATTTAGGCCCAAAGATACTCTAAAGTATCTTATAATGTTTGATTACATAAGTTCAAAGTACTTTATAAAAACAAGCCATTGTTGTGTTTTCACTTTTTAGACGATTTCAAAATCCTGTTTCTGGCACATTTCTATACAGTACTGAGCAAATGGGGATAGATATCTTCTCCTGAGGTTTCATCACTGAGCAAGTTCCAATCCTGTTGTAGCGGAACTTGCTCTAGGGTACAATGATACAAAAAAGTTGCTATATAAATTCAAGTTTTTCTTTCATCACTCACTGCTTTAACATTCTGGAGTATCATTTTTATCCATACCATTGCAATGCAATTTTAATCATCAGGAAACTATCTCTTTACTTGTCATCATAAATATATAAAAAATGGTTAATTACAGCTTTAATTAGGTTCAGACTATATGAAAGGAAAAAATTAAGCAGTTAGGTGGTTCATTTTATCTGCCTGAAAGCAACTTGAATGGAAAAAAAAACATCTTCAGTGCATGTCTGATGCCTTATTTTGTTAATGCTGCCTAAGGAACAATCAATCAGTTATTCAAATACATTCATAGTACAGTAATTAGATATGAAAGCTTAAAGAGGTTTGCCAAGGTTTGGCCTTGGTTGTCTGATGGATGCTGAGCAAACTGCGGTCAAGCTTCCATCTTGGGCAGTGGTTTGCTCCAGTGCCTGTCGCATTTCTGCAGGGTAGGTTTGACGATGGACGAGATCCTCCTTCTCCCAGGGTGGGTTAGTTCAGCACTGGTTGATGCCAGGTGTGAGCCAGATACCACTTTCATGATGGACTGTTTTTTGGGGACACTGCTCCTGCCCAGGTCCCTCTTTGTAGCACTGAATCGGTCTCGCAGCGGCTTCCTTGATTTAAGTTGAGGTTGTGGTGTCACTTAGTGGATGCAAAAGTCCAGGTTTTCACAAATGCATTCTATTCTAAGGACTATTATCAGATTCCTGGGGAAGTTAAGAACTACACAAATTTCAGTAACTGCTGCATCAGGGACATCATATGAGGACCTGAATGTTTTTAAGAGAGGGTTCATAGCGCTGAGATAAGCATAACAATTCTGGATTTCTCAACCAATTGAAGCTCGGGCTTGTGGTCAAAAGGCAGGATGGATAAATAGACAGGTACCTCCTGTGGACAGTCAACTATTTCCCTCCATACATGCTGCCTGACCTGCTGAGTTCCTCCAACGCTTTGTGCATTGCTCCAGGTTCCAGCATCTGCAGTCTAGGTCTCCAGGTATCTCCTGTGAACTGAGAAATACTCTCTTTTCTGTGAGATAAATCAAAATACAACACAGGTGAATTAAAGGACTTAAGAATGATCAATCATTTACACTGGAGGTGATCTTGTTGACTTTAAACTAGGGCTGATAGTGAAAGCCTCACTGACCTTGTATGGGCCTTAAGGGATCTTAATTCTCAAGTCTTATTTCATTCCTGACTGCATTGTGAAGCTGGTCAACATCCGGTGCACAATTGTCAGTGAGGCTCCTGGAGTCAGCAAAAAGTAGGGAGGCATTACTGAAATCATCTGCACAACACTTCTGCCCAGCTCTGTAATTTTTTTCCATTTCTTCAACCCTTCAATGACTCTACTTTCCTCCAACCCTGACACTACTTGCTTGCACAACTGGAAACTTTGTCTTCAGACAATTAATCCCGAGGCCTCTTTCTGCCTCTCCACTCGGTTGTCATCCTTTAACAAACCCTTTGGGGTCTATATGTCCATCAAAGTTTTCAGACACCTTACCTAATATCTCTTTATTTTCATTGCCATTTTCAATTCAATGCCATTTTTGGCAGATTATGTTCCTGTAAAGCACCTCAAAATGTTCTGTCATATTAAAGGGACTACGCAAATGCCTATTATTTTTAAAGTAAAAAGGGCTAATTTCCCCTGTCCTGCTGCTTCAAGGAGAGGACATATGAATCAGAGAGCTCTCCCAAATTTTATGATTCTGTTCAGTGATTCAAGATTCAAGATTCAAGATTTACTTTATTGTCATTTCTCTGAGTATTTACATACACAAAAAAAAACAAAATACTGTTTCTCACCAGCTCATATCAGTGCAACAAAAAGAACAGTGATAAATATCTAAAATAGTCTATAAAAACATCTCTAAAACAAAACTAAAAACATATCAACACCACATATTCATATCTGTTAAAGTGCATTTATGTATTAATAAGTGCTTATTCAGTTTGAGATGAAGTTCAACGTATCAGGTAACTAACTATCAAACTGTTTCTGTATTGATGTGAGTGTGTACGTGTGTGTGGAGGGAGAGCTTGTCAGTGGAAGTGGAAGGGGACACAGTCCATTTATGATCCTGACTGCTTGTGGGAAAAAGCTGTTCAGCATCCTACTAGATCTAGAGCAGATGCTCCTATATCTCTTCTCCAATGGCAGGAGGGAAATTAGGTCGTGAGAAGGGTGATAAAAGTCCTTAATGATGGCCGTAGCTCTGCGAACGCAGCGTTGCTGATAGATCTCCATCGAAAAGGGGAGAGGGGCACCAATGATCCTGCTAGCGGTCTTCACCATCCTATTGAGCTGCTGTTGTTCGTAGGCCTTGCAGCTGCCAAACCAGGAGGTGAGGCAGTAGGTCAGGATGCTTTCAATGGTGCCCCTATAAAAGGTGATGAGGTATGGAATAGGGAGGCCTGACTTTCTGAGTCTCCTGAGGGGGTAAAGACGCTGCTGGGCTTTTTTAACGATGGCTGCAGTGTTAATAGTGGAGGTCAGGTCATCCGCTAGGTGAACCCCCAGGAACTTAATGTTGTTGACCCTCTCCACAGCAGCACCATCAACAGTCAGTGGTGTATGATCATGCTTGCCAGCCCTCCTGAAATCAATTACCATCTCCTTTGTTTTGTCCACATTGAGGGTGAGATTGTGGAATCTGCACCACGCTGTCAGCTGCTCCACCTCCATCCTATATACAGACACATCATTGCCACTGACGAGACCCACCACTGTTGTGTCATCAGCGAACTTAATGATGTAGTTGGTGCTGAATCTAGCAATGCAGTCGTGTGTGAGCAGGATAAACAGTAAAGGGTTCAGGATGCAGCCTTGAGGTGAGCCTGTGCTCACTGAGATGGTTCCTGATGTATGACTGCCAACTCTAACTATCAGCTGCCGCTGCGTCAGGAAATTGAGGACCCAATTGCAAATGCCAGTATCCACCTCTGACAGCCTCAGCTTTTCCACCAGCTGTTGTGGAATGATCGTGTTAAATGCTGAGCTGAAGTTGATGAAGAGGATCTTAGCTTATGTATTCTTCCCCTCCAGATGTGACAATGTGAGGTGGAGCAAAGTGGAGATTGCATCCTCTGTGGATCGATTGACTCTATATGCAAACTGTAGGGGATCTAAGTTTGCAGGAAAACAGGTCTTACTATGCTGCATGACCAATCGGTCAAAGCATTTCATTATTATTGGTGTAAGGGCCACAGAGCGGAAGTCATTCAGGCAGGCTGGGTTTGACTTCTTAGGGACAGGAATAATGATGGCACTTTTGAGGCAAGTGGGCACTACTGCCTGGCTGAGCGAGATATTAAAGATGTCTGCAAAGACATCCTTCAGCTGCTCTGCACAACCCTTTAAAACACGTCCAGGAATGTTTTCTGGCCCCACAGCTTTACGTGGATTGATGCTGGCGAAGGCCTTTTTCACTCCAGCTGTAGACAGCTGAAGTACCTGGTCTCTTGATGATGGTGGAAGCATCTGTGCCTGAACGGTGTTATTTGCCTCAAAACGTGCATAAAAGACATTAAGTTTATCTGGATCATGGTGACGTATCCGCGGGGAGTGGGGGGGTGGGGGTGGTGTGGTGGTGGTGGGCTTGTAGTCGGTGATTGTTTGAAATCCCTGCCACCAATGACGTGTGTCTTTGTTGTTTGTGAAGTGGCTGTTAAGTTTCTGTCCATACAGCCCCTTCGCCTCCCTGATGCCCCGGGACAAGATTTTCCTTGCTAATCTGTAGGCAGCAATGTCCCCAGATTCAAATGCAGCATTACGGGCTCTCAGCAGTGAACAGACTTCCCGAGTCAACCAAGGTTTCTGACTGGCACGCACCTTGATGGTTTCAACCACAGTCACGTCATCTATGCATTTACTGATGTAGCCAATGACGGTCTCTGTGTATTCCTGCAAGTCAATGACATCGTCATATGTTGCTGCCTCTTTAAAGATATCCCATTGTGTATTTTCAAAACAGCCTTGCAATGCTGAAATTGCTTCCTGTGGCCATATTTTAACTTTCCTGACCACTGGCTTGTCTTGTTTCACCCTAGGTCTATATTGCAGGTGTGAGCATAACAGCTAGGTGGTCGGAGTTACCAATATGGGGAAGGGGGGGGGGTGGGGGGTCTACTCTATATGTGAGCGGGAGCCGGGACTTGGAACGAGAGGCAGGAGTTTTCAAAAGAGGTCAGTGTCTGTGCTTGGTGTTCTTTTTCAGTGAGGAGGACCCTTCAAGAGGCACACTTGCATATTGTTAGTAATAATTTGCTAATTAGCTAATCAACAGCAGCCAATAAAAAGAAGCTAGGGTTAAACAGAATGGCCATTTTTGGGAGTGGTTCAGTGTTAGAGGGAGGAGCTGAGGCTTTGGCTGAGTAAGTGACCTTGGTGAGGGGGAGTGCAGGCATTTATTTAAGAAAAGGTTTCAGTAAGAAGGCAGAGGTAAGGTCTTTATTTTGTTGTCTGTAAATCCTTAGTCCTTAATTCAGTGTAGGAAGGATGGCAGTTAGGGTAGTTGAATGCTCCTCCTGTAAGATGTGGGATGTCAGGGAAACTCAGTCTCTCTGATGACTACATCTGCAGGATGTGCACCCAGCTGCAGCTCCTGGTAGACTGGGTCAAGGAAATGGAGTTGAATGTACTCAGGGCCATCTGGGAAGCTGAAAATCTCATAGATGAAACTTTTGCTGAGGTAGTCACACCCAGGATACAGGCTTCAGGTTGATGGGTGACCACCAGGAGAAGTAAGGGGAGTAAGCAGTCAGTGCAGGGTTTCCCTGTGGGCATAACCCTTGGTAAAAAGTGTACCCCTTTGGATACTGCTAGGAGGGATGACCTATCAGGACACCACTGCAGCAGCCAGGTCAGTGGCACTGTGGCTGGCTCTGTGGCTTGAGCAATAGTGATAAGAGACTTGATAGTTAGGGGGACAGACAGGAGATTTTGTAGCTACAAAAGATACACCAGGATGGTGTTGCCTCCCAGGTGCTAGGGTTGAGAATGTCTGAGTGGCTACAGAACATCATCCTCAAGGGAGAGAGTGAGTAGCCAGAGGTTGTGGTGCATGTTGGCACCAATGACATAGGTAGAGAGGGGGAAGAGATTCTGTGCAGTGAGTATAGGGAGTTATGAAAGAGGCTGATGAGCAGGATCTCCAAGGGAATAATCTCTGGATTGCTCCCTGTGTCATGTGCTAGTCAGGGCAGGAATAGGATGATAGAATAGATGAATGAGCAGCTGAGGTAATAGAGCAGGGTTTTAGGTTCTTGGGTCATTGAACCCTCTTCTGGGGTAGGGGTGACCTGTACAAGAAGGACGGGTTGCACCTCAGCTGGAGGGGAACCAACATCTTGGCTGGGAGGTTTGCTAGTTCTCTATGGGAGGGTTTAAACTAGTTTGGCGGGGAGCACCGGGTGAGAAAGTGGAGGGATTAAGAGGAAGGTAAATGTCAGGGCCAGTAAAAAAACAGGCAGGAGCAAAGTAATAAACACGATGGGATGGGCCATTTGAAGTGTGTGTATTTGAATGCTAGCAGTATTATGTGTAAGGGTGATGATCTTAGTGTGGATCAGTACATGAAACTATGATGTTGTGGCCATAAGAGACTTGGTTGAGAGAGGGACAGGAATGGGTGCTTAATATTCCAAGGTGTTGATTCCTTAGAAAGGATGGAGAGAGAGGTTTAAAAAAAAAAGGGTGGGGGGGGAATTTGCACTACTAATCAGGGACAATATCACAGCTGCACTCAGAGGGGACATAATGGCGGGCTCGTCCACTGAGTCTATATGGGTAGAACTCAAAAATGGGAAAGGTGCAAGCACTCAGATGGGATTATACTACAGACACTCCCAATAGCCACTGGGACAGTGAGGAACAGATATGCAGGCAGATTAGGGAAAGGTGTAAAACTAATAGGGTTGTTGTCATGGAGGACTTCAACTTCCCTAATATAAACTGGGACTTCTTTAGTGTAAGAGGTTTAGATGGGGCAGAATTTATTTGGTGCATCCAGGAGGGTTCTGTAAATCAGTATGTAGATAGTCCAATGAGAGGAGGTGCTGTACTGGACCTGGTGTTGGGTTACAAGCCTGGCCAGGTGACTGACCTTTCAGTGGCTGAACAGATAGGGAACAGTGACCACAAATCAAGTTTTAAGATAGCTATAGATAAGGATAAGTATGGACCTTGTGGGAGTATTAAATTAGAGCAGGGCAAATTATGGGAGCATTGGGCAGGAACTAGGGAGAATTAATTGGGAACAGCTGTTTTTGGGCAGTTCACATGTGACATATGGAGGGTGTTTAAAGACCAACTGCACAGAGTACAGGACAGATATGTTCCAGTAAGAGGGAAGGATAAGGATGGCAGGGAAGAGGACCTTGGGTGTTGAGAGAAGTGATGCATTTAGCCAAAGAAAAAGAAGTATGTAAAACTTAAAAAGCTAGGATCAAACAGAGCATTTTTGGATTATAAATAAGGCAGAAAGGAACTCAAGAAGGGAATTAGGAAAGCCAGGATGGGCCATGAGAAGTCCTTGGCAAGCAGGATTTAACAGATTCCCAAGGCATTCTATGCATACATCAAGAGCGAGAGGGTAGGACCACCCAAGGATAAAGAAGGGAACATCTGCTTGGAAGTGGAGGATGTGGGTGAGGTCCTTAATGCATACTTTTTGTCAGTATTTACCAAAGAAGGTTAGGGAGATCAGTGTGGAGCATGTTAATATGCTAGGGCATTTTGAGAAAGGAGGTAGCGTTGGGTCTCGAGCATTAAGGTGGATAAGTCCCTGGGACCTGATGGGATATACCTTAGGTTATTGAGAGAGGCAAGAAATAAGATTGCTGGGGCCTTGACCAATATCTTTGTATCCTCTCTAGCCATAGGTGAGGTCCTGGAAGACTATCGAGTAGCTAATGTTATCCTATTATTCAAGAAGGGAAATGAGGATAATCCTGGTAACTATAATCCTGGTGATTCTCATGTTAGTAGTGGGGAAGTTACTGGAGAAGATTCTTGGGGATAGGATTTATGAGCATTTGGAAAACCATAGCTTAATTAGGGATAGTCAGCATAGCTTTGTGCAGGGCAAATCATGCCTTACTAACTTGATTGAGTTTTTGACGAGGTGACAAGGATGATTGAAGGTAGAGCTGTGGATGTTGTCTGCATGGATTTTAGTAAGGTGTTTGACAAGGTCCCTCATGGGAGGCTCATTCAGAAGATTAAGATGCATGGGATCCATGGTGAATTGGATTTGGAACTGGGTTGCCTGTCGAAGACAGGGTAGTGGTCAAGAGGGCAAATTCTAGCTGGGGGTCTGTGATTGGTGGTTATCAGGGATCTGTACTGGCACCTCTGCTGTTTATGATGTGTATAAATGACTTGGATGAAAATGTACATGGGTGAGTTAGTAAGTCTGCATATGATATGAAGATTGGTGTTGTAGTGTAGAAGACTGGTAAAGGATACAGCAGGATATAGATCAGTTGCAGATATGGACAGAAATGGTAGATGGAGTTCAACTTGGCCAAATGTGAAGTGCTGCACCTTGGGAGATCAAATGTAAAGAGACAGTACACTGTTAATGGCAAGACCCTAAATGGTGTTGATGAGCAGAAGGATCTTGGGGTCCAAGTTCATAGCTCCCCAAAAGTGAACACGCAGGTTGATAGGGTATGCTTGCCTTCATTACTAAAGGCACTGAGTTCAAGAGTCAGGGAGTTATGATGCAGCTTTATAAAACTAGTTAGCCTGCATCTGGAATATTGTATTCTGTTCTGGTCACCTGTTATAGGAAGGATGTGGAGGCTTTGGAGAGGATGCAGAAGAGGTTCACCAGGATGCTGCCTGGATTAGAGGGCATGTGCTATGAGGATAGGTTGGACAAGCTTGGGTTGCTCTGTCGAGCAGTGGAGGCTGAGGCGAGATCTGATGAAGGTTTATAAGATTGAGAGGCACAGAGTAGACAGCCCCAGGGTATCTTTTTCCCCAGAGTTGAAATGTCTAATACCAGAGGGCATGCAATTAAGTTCAAAGGAGAAGTGTAGGGCATTGCATCCCTGGAATGCACCACCAGGGATGGTGCAGAGGCAAATACAATAGGGGCATTCAAGAAGTTCTTAGGCACATGAACGTGAGGGAAATGGTCAGATATTGTGTAGGCGGAAGAGATTAGTTTAGTTGGGCATTTTATTACTAATGTAATTGGTTCAGCACATTGTGGGCCAGAGGGCCTGTTCCTGTGCTGTATTTGTGTTATTGTGTTATGTAGATATAATAAAGAATTAGTTCCCAGTAGGCAATGCAAGGGGTCACATGGGGGAACAGGAAGTGGCAGTAAAAAGAGTGAAAGCAAGCTGTCTGGTTGTTGGTTAATAAAATGTTCAGATGTTAAACCCATGTTAAATTTCTCTTGATGAAGAACAAACGTAACATGGTGTCAGAAGTTGTAGTGAGGTCTGAACAGGGAGAGTACATGTATACTGTGTGCAATTGAGAAAGACTGAGTACAAAAGAAAAGCTGTAATAAGGTGGAGAAAAAGCTGGCTGGCGAGGGAGCACATTGTTCCTGAAGTTCAACAGTCACCTGATTTGCCAAGAGATTCAGGTGAGAGGCCAAGTTCCTGTTATGGATAAGCTAAGTCCTCCCAAGCCTATGCAGTTTACTGGCAATCTAACTGATAATTGGAAATGCTTCAAACAGCAATTCAACATGTATTTAGATGCCAGTGGAGTAGGAAGGAATGATGAAAAATTGAAAGTGTCTATTTTTCTGCATGTGATTGGTGAAGATGCTTTGGATGTCTATAACAGCTTTCAGATTGATGAGACAGCTTTTGAGTTGGGCACTTTGATTGGAAAAAAATTGAGTATTTTATCCCAAGTAAAAACATCATATTTGAGAGAGATTTTTCTTGTGATCAGAAACAAGGTGTTAGCTTTGACCAATACTTCTAAGCTTCACACAGTAAGTCTTGTGAATTTGGAGATTTGAGACTTTCACTAGTTAAAGACAGAATAGTTTGTGAAATTCCAGATAATGGACTCAAAGAAAGACTGTTGCGTGAAAAAGATTTGACCCTGGAAAAGGGGTGAATATGTGTAGGTCAGCAGAAACCACACTAGCACAAGCTGAGGAGCTGCACAGGGCAGACATAGTGCATGCTGTGAAAACAGAAGCAGCATACAAGGTTCTTCCAAAAGCAACAGCAAATCAGAGGAAGGATCAAACAGCAAATGCAGCAGAGGTAGAGGTAGACACATTCCAAAAATGTCCTGCTCATGGGAAGTCCTGCAATAGCTGTGGGAAGAAGAATCACTTTGCAAGGTGCTGCAAAGCTGGGGCTAACGAGAGAAAGGTGCACACAGTTGATGAGGAAATGGAGGAGTTCTTTGTGGATTCTGTACAGACTGTGGCTGCTAGTAAAATGGAATGGATTGTTCCAGTAACTGAAAGAGACAGTAATTCCGTTTAAGCTTGATACCAGAGTTTGGGTGAATCTTATCCATGGATGATTGTAAGACTGTCTCAGTAAAGAGTACAATTTACCCTGTGAAGTTAAGTGACAGGCTACTGTACACTAGAGATTTCTAGTAAAAGGGGGCTGTATGGTGACCTTTAAGCACAAGGGGCAGCACTTAAAATCACAGCTACTGATTGTAGAGAAGAGAGTACAGCCAATATTAGGTCTGAGTGCATGTGAAAAGCTCAACCTAATGAAGCGTTTTCATAGTAGCTTCACATACCAAAGATGACCACACAACACATGGAAGAGTATGCAGATGTCTGAGGGGCTTGGATGCCTACCTGGTGTACCCAAAATTCACAGCTGAGGCATCCTGTTGTCCATGCATGCAGGAAAGTTCTGTTTCAACTTAGAAACTTAAATAAGAACTAGCACACATGGAACAGATGAATGTCATACAGAAAATTGAAGAACCAACAGCTTGGGTGAGGTCATTGTGCAAAAGAAATGGAGCATTGCAGATATGTCCAGACCCAAGAGATCTCAATAAAGCCATCAAGAGAGCATTTTAAATTGCCAGCATGGGAGGAGATCATGTCCTGGTTTTCAGGTGCCAAATGGTTTAGCAAGCTCAATGCATCATCTGGGTTTTGGCAGATGAAGCTTGATGAGGCAAGTTCAAGACTGTATACTTTTAACACACCAGGGAAGATATCACTATCTTCAGCTGCCATATGGGATCCTGTCTGCACCAGAAGTCTACCATAAACCATCCACATGATTTTTGAGGGCATACCTGGTGTTGAGACCATGATGGATGATATCATTGTCTGGGTTCCACCAAGGAGGAATATGATACTTGACTGAGACAAATGTTTGATGTGGCAAGGAATGTCAATTTGAAATTCAATAAAGAGAAATGTGAGTTTGTTGTTAAGACTCTGATCTTCATAGTTGTTGTAGTATCTGAAGAAGGAGTGAAGCCTGACAGAAGAAAGATGTCAGCCATTGAAAACATGGAGAGGCCTCAAAACAAAGGAGGTGAGATGTTTCTTAGGGATGGTGACTTACCTGGCTAAGTTCATCCCTCAAGTGTCAGCACCTCTTGCATCACTCTTTGAGCAACAAAATGAATGGATTTGGTTTCATGAGCAAGAAGTGTTTCCAGATGTTGAAAAGGGTCCTAACTGAAGAGCCCATGCTGAAACTTTATGATCCGGAAGGTGTATCAGGATATCAGCTGATACATCCCAGCATGGCCTTGGATCAGTACTACTGCAGCAGCATGATGGCATATGGCAACTTGTGGCCTATGCATCAAGGGTTTTAACAAGTGCAGAAGCCAACTATGCACAGAGAAAGAGTTTCTTGCCAGTACATATGCATGTGAAAGGTTCCATCATATGTCTATGGGCAAGCTATTGAAGTGGAGACAGACCATAAACCATTAGTCTCAATTATGTCCAAACCACTGACTGTCCCATGAGGATAAGGCTGCAGAAATATGATGTGAAGATGATCTACACACTGGGGAAATGTTTGCTTCTGATGCATTGTCTTGAGCAGTTGACAAGACAAAAGTGACCAACAGGTTAATGCAGATATACAGGCCTGTGTTGACATGATTGTCACCTCTCTTCCAGTATCTCCAGATATAACAGAGCAGATTAGGAAAGCAGCAGAGGCAGATGAAACAATGAAAGTACTCAATGATATAATACGGAAAGGATGGCCAGCAGCAAAGGATGACTGTCCAATGTGTGTTTGGGATTATTGGGCATGCAGAGCTGAACTGTCAGTAGTGAAAGATATGGTCTTCAAAGGGAACAGGTTTGTGATTCCAGTGTCACTACGCAAGGAGATGCTCCAGAAGATTCACAAAGGGCATCCCGGGGAGGAAAAATAGAGCACGTGAAGTGATGTACTGGCCAAGAATGAACCAAGATATCAGCTGGACCATGGCTTCATGTGAAATATGCCTTGCCTACAGACCAAGGCAGCAAGCAGAACCACTTGCACCACACCCTGTGCCAGGCAGGCCATATTTCAAAGTTGGAGTGGATTTGTTTGACTGTAATGGGAAGAGCCATATTGTTGTAACAGACTACTTTTCCAATTACCCAGAGGTTGCAACACTGCAATCAACATCCAGCAAAGCAGTTATCACATACCTGAAAGCTGTTTGCAAGGCATGAAGTTCCATGTGAAGTAGTATCAGTCAATGGTCCACAATTTTCAAGCAGTGAATTTGAATCCTTTGCCAATGTTTAGGGGGTTTCGACATATAACCTCAAGCCCACATCACCCAAAATCTAATGGCCTAGCAGAGAGTTCAGTTAAGGTGGTGAAGGGCCTCCTGAAGAAAGCATAAGATCGATGAGAGGATTTCCACAGAAGTCTAATGACTTACAGAAGTGTGCCACTGCAGAATGGCCTTTCACCAGCCCAAATGCTAATGGGTCGATGCATGTGCATTAACCTTCCGATAATGAAAACCTGTTGACACCTGAAGGAGCACATAAGGTCAAACAGGCTAAAGAGGAAGGGAAAGAAAAACAAACAGAATCATGACAAGACAGCAAAGCCTACCAGTCCTGAAGCCTGGGGATCAAGTGTGAATCTGAGATCATGATTCTGGTGCACAACCCACACAAGGAGTTGTGCAAGAGGAAGTAAATGCATTCATACCAGATCCAGACAGAGTGAGGGATGCCTCTGAGGAGGAACCACATGTATCTATGACCACAAGCTCCAATCCATGGCTGTGACCCATCCCCTGTCAGTACACCAAAGGGGCCAGCATACAGAGAAAATTAACGTGGATCAGAGTTCCCAGGAAAACATCAATAGTAATGCAGCAAATGAAAGCAACACGCCTGCAAAAACAAGTACCAGACCAAAAAAGACCATTAAACCACCTCAGACTGTTTGAAAGCTGCTGAGTGGACAAGGGTTCTTGGCAGGTTTATAAGGACAAAGTAATGGTGTTTTTCTTTAAAGGGAGAAGATGTGGTATTATGTAGTTATAATAGAGCTACAGTTTCCAGTAGGCAATGCAAGGGGTCACATGAGGAATAGGAAGTGGCAGTAAAAAGAGGGAAAGCAAGCTGTCTGGTGTTGGTTAATAAAATGTTCAGATGTTAAACCAACATGAAGTTTGTCTCTTTATGAAGTACAAACACAATAGTACTGCTCTAAGATTTTTTTTTACATGGAGCATGATGGGTGCCTGGAATGGTCTGCCAGGGTAGTGGTGGAAGTACATAGGATAATGGTGTTTAAGAGGCATTTTGGCAGATACATGAATATGGAGGGATGTGGATCATGTGCAGGCAGAAGAGATTATTTGGTGCAGACATCATGGGCCAAAGGTCCTGTTCCTCTGCTGTTCTATCTCCTTGCTCATGGTCTATATCCTTCTGTTCCCTGTCTGTCCAAATGTTGCATTTGTATCTTCTACCACTTCTCCTTTCCAGGCATCTACCACTTGCTATATAGGTGTGAGAATAAAATTTGCCTCTCAAATCTCCTTTAAACTTCCCCTTTTCACTTAAACCCATGCCCTTCAGTATTTGACATCTTCACTTGAGTAGGAAGACACTGATCTTCCCAAAGCTATGCCCCTCATAATTTCATCTTGCATCTTGGATTCCTCATTCTGTCAGATGTTTTCAAGTTGAAAGTCAGTTCCAAGGCTAGTTGGAACCATTGGGATATCTTGGATGCTGCAACATATACTTTCAGGGTGAGGAAATATTTGGGAAGAGTAATTTTGTGATGTTGATCTTCTATCCATATATGCTGACTGCTCTTGCTATTTCCAGCTGCTCTCCTGCTTGAATCTGCTTATCTTCTGAGATCAACAAGATCAGTAGGTTTAAGTAGAAGCATTGAAAACATGGCAAGGCTTTTTCAGTAACTTAATATTCTGTTATCTTTAATATTGAAGTTCCAGAAATCACCAAGCAATGTACAATGATAGCAGTAAGTAGAAGTGAAACTGTGACCTGACAGTGGTAAATGATGCCTTTCAATAACACTTGTGGGTGGCCTTCCTGCTGCTGAAAATGCACTGTCATGTGAGGCTGACAAGACATTAGCTAATGCAGTGAGCTCTAAAACACCAACACCAGCATCAAATCAAAGTTGCAAAGTCCTGATGTCGTGATCTGCATATTTCTATTGGCCATTAGTTTTCACCAGTGGGAGAGTTGTGAACAAGGAAACATAGCTGCAAAATAAGGGACCATTCATTTAAAACGGGTGTGAAGAAACTTCTGCTCTCAGACAGTAGTGAATCTCTGAAAATTTCAGACCCTGAGGGTGGTGGAGGCCAGATTATTAGATGTACAAGATGGAGATGGATAAATATTTGGTGGATCAAGGAATTGAGGGTTATGGGGAACTGGCACAGAAGAGTTGTTGAGGCTAGCATACTGTAGATTAGCCATGATCATATTGAATGGCAGGGCAGGCTTGATAAGCCAGGTGTCCTACTCTTTTTTTTCCTGTTGTGTATTAGCTGAGCACATTCACCTATAAGGAGTGCAATGTGATCTGCATCACTAATGTGCTTGTAGACAACGAATGCCATTTCCAAACCACTTCTGGACCTGTAGTGTTTAAATAATACACTGCACAGCAGTTTTGTGGCCCAACAGTTCATTGCATTATAACTCTTCAATTACAATCTGGGTTGGGTCTTTTTGTGTCACTGTCATGAACGGTAAACTGAATTAAATCACTTTAAAGTAACCTAATGTTCAGAATATTTTGGTGAACTTCATTCACCCAGCCAAAAACCTTTCCAATGAAATCCTTTGCTGGACTTTTTGCTGTGATGATTGCAATTATGGATGTTCATGCACTTGAATTTCCAACAATGCTCACAATAGGTATAACATGCATGTCAATAATTTATATGCAAAGTGTTTTGTTCTGAAATGGTTCATATCAAGTTCCATGATTTGAATTAAATTGAATAACAAATAGGGTTTAATTCTGAAGCTGCGTGCTTGAATTACATTTTCAATTTTGCCAGGATAGAGTGGAATTACCTAATGATCCATGACTTGAGATTCTCCCATTGAACAGCAATTTAATGTATAATTATAGTTGGATAAATTAATTTATTCCAACAGCATTGAAAGAAAAGTTATTTCTGGTGATTTCACTCTATATTTCAGATGACATTTGGAAAAATGTGTAGTGCTGCTTAATTGACATACCATAAAAATTTGATGTTTGTTAAGAAGGCTCACTGAGTAAAATGGAGCCCTAGTTTTGAAAGCGGTGATTGACAAGTATTCACAGATAAAACATCTTATAGACTGCAATGCATTTTTTATGTGGAGTTGGATTCAAACTGGCCAATAAATATTTCAAAACTCCAACTGAACAAGTCAATGTGCTTCTGCCAAACAAACTTCTTCACATTGCTTTCAGGAATTCTAGTTCAAACGCAATAAGTTGCATTTGTGTAAAAGTTTTACCAAGAGAGATGTTCCAAGCCATGATGCAAAATAGTTGCAAAGTGGACTTTATACTGAGGCAGTGGACAGAGTTTCATAAGTTCTTATAGGTCAGGCAATGCTGAAGTCAGAGTTTTGGGGACTGGCTGCATATTCTACCACTGATCCTGAGGAAAGGAGGGATGATCCATCAAAGGCCAAATCTGAAAAACTGATGGTATACAAAGTAATATAAATTTAGAGGAAGTTACAGAAGTAGATGGAAGCAAGTTCATGAGGAGTCTTGAGCTCTTCTTTCGAGGATGATTTTTGCACTTGTGGCTGCTCTTCACAGAAGAGCATATCGTGAAATTACTGAAATTATTTTGGCGATTGATGTCAAGGATGACTCACTTTGCACCTTTCTATTTTGAGGGTGCAAAGATGTATTATGTGCAACTAGGAGAAAACCAGTTTGTTCATTGATTGGAGCTTCAAATTTATGGATGAAGGATTATGGATTGATTTCATCAGTATCAATAAAAAGAGCCAGGAAGAGGGTTAAAAACGTATTCCTATTTAATCAGTGGTCAAAGCAGTTCCCGCACACCACCACCACCCTCTGCCTACTGACCTTGTTCTTAGATTCTGCTTTGACTTCATTTCCTTCAAATAAATAGTATTGTCCTGAGAATCCCAATGGTTGGTAACTGTCTATATCTCTGACATATGTAAAACATTCCACATACCTCAGGTCCTCTTTGTGACCTCTTCCCCCTACCTCTCTTTCTGTAGCATTGATGCTACTTCACAATCATTGGGGGAAAAATTCATCTGTTTTGCTGTTGATGTCCACCTTTCACGTGGTTTGTCCCCAAAATATTGATTGTTGATTTCTCCATTTCTAGAATCGGCTTGAGAGTCAGCAATACCATCCCAATGATTCAGAACAAGATTAAAGAACAGTGTCTTATCTTCATTCTAGACACTCTACATGGCAGACTCAACACTAAGTTCAACAATTTCAGATGACAATTTTGTTTCATCAATCACATCTCCTTCAGACCTGCATTTTTGTTTCTTTACTTGCCAGATTAATGCCCTCATTTTCCTTCCATCAGCTTAGTCTTTATCTTTTCATCTTCCTTTCATGGATTCTCCTTTTTCTTTTGTAATATCCTTTTGTCCCCAACTTTAACATTCATATTTCCTGACAATATTTCAGACTATTCTCACTGATCCTATTCCCACACTTGTTTCCCTGTAACCCATTCTCTTTTCCATGCCCATCAATTACACCCTATTTTCTACCACTCACCTTCCCTGGGATAATTTATATTCATCAATTAACCTACCAACCAGCGTGTAATTAGGATGTGGGAGGAAACCAGGACAGCAGGGGCAATCCATGTAGTCACAGGGAGAACATGTAAAGTCCACATGGGCAGCACCAGAGTTTGGGACTGCTGGAGCTATCAGCACCACCTGCTACATGACTGTCTCCTCTTCTATGCATCCTAATACTCCTTTGTCTGCACTTTTTTTCCAGTTCTAACAAAAGGGCATTAACCAATAATGCTAATTCTCTATGCCTGACCTGCTGAGCACTTAGATTAGATTAGTTCATTATCATATACACCAGGGTGCAATGAAATTGCTTGTTTGCATGAAGCTCACAGTAAACATAATACATGGTAATAAATACTACAAGTACAATGACAGGTGCAAAAGCAGCAGAATGGTGCAAAAGAAATAAGTAAGTGACAATAGCTGAATAACTGAGAGGTAAAATTAGGAGTCCAAGAATATGGCAGCACCAATGGGAAGGGGGTGTGAAAGGTGATTGGTTCAGAAGTCTGATAGCAGTTATTAAGTCTGGATGTCCAGGCTTTCAAGCTCCTGTTTCTGCTCCCAGAAGGTAGAAGAGAGAAAACAGAATGACCAGGGTGGCAGGTAGCCTTGACTATATCACTCGCCTTCCTGAAGCAACGGTCCATGAGGATGGACTGGGTGGTAGGAATTGATGAGCCTGTGATGGACTGGGCTGTGCTTACCACTCTTTGTGGGTGAAGACAGTCAATAGCAGAGCAGTTGCTGTACCAGGCTGAGATACAACCTGTCAGAGTACTTTCTATAGCTCACCTGTAGAACTTTGAGAGAAACCTCATGGACATACCAAATCTTCTCAGATACCTTAAGAAAGTGAATACCCTAATGTGCTTGCTTGATCACCACATCAGTGGGAAGGGACCAGGCGAGTTTTCTGGTGACCTGGATACTAAGAAACTTGAAACTGTCGACCATCGCTACAGCAACTCCCCAATGAAGACAGTGTAGTTTTCGCCACCCACTACTCTCCCCCACCCCTCCGTCCTGGTTTCCTTCGGTCAACAACCAACTCTTTTTTTTGCCTTGCTGAAAGAAGCTAGGTTGTTGTTCTGACACCATGGCGCAAGGCTGGCTATCTCCTGCACTCCGTCTCATTGTGTTGTTGATCCGGCTGATAACAGTGGTATCATCAGAGAACTTCAAGATCAAGTTGGCACTGTATCTGGCCACGCAGTTAATAGAACTTTTGAGTAGAGCGGGGACTGAGCGCACAACTCTGAGGAGCACCGGCATTGAGGGTCAGGGTGGATGAAACATTTTGACCAATTCTATCTGACTGAGGTCTGCCAGTCAGGCAGTCTAGAAGCCAATTGCAGATGGAGGAGGGCCCCAAGGCCAACACCTAAGAGTTTAGAGATGAGCTTATTTGATATTAGTGTTGAAGGCTGAGCTGTAGTTGATGAACGGCATTCTGACATTTTCCACACTTTCGATTCTTATTTTAGACTTCCAGCAGCTGCAGTATTTGCCTTTTCATTACATGAGGCATTTGGAATGTGGAGAGCTAATTGATAAGGGAGCTGAAGTTTATTTGTGTGGAAAATGGTAAAGGCAGCAGATACAAGTACTGTAGGGAAATGTGAGTGGGAGCAGATGTGATCAGAGATAGCCTCTTGATTTCACACCTCAACTCATATTTATAGGAAAAATTGTTATCCTTGTGCTGATACTCAGGTAATCCAATTCATGCTAACATTTACAGAAATGTGCATTTAGGATTCTTTGATTTGTTTAATTATTCAGTCTTTTAATTTTCCATCTGCCTCTTGCAAGATCCTCTAGCATTTGAAGACAATAAAAATTCTATACTGTTTAAAATAATACAGTAAGCAAGTCTATAAAGTTATTCATGGCAACCAATTCAGCAGAAACCTTTAATCATACAGGTCCTGTTACAATAGCAAATTTTCTCCAAAGAGCACTTATTAAATCGATACTCTTGTCTGAAAGCAATTTAGAACCAATAAATTCAAGATCTTGAAACTATTAGAGAAGTTACTCCAGTCATTTTCTTTATTTACGTGCCAAGATGTCAGCACTATGTTCTCAACTCTTTTTATCAACTGGTATTGCTGTAACATTGGTGTATAATATCCTTTTGAAGGTTACAATCAGTTCCTAACAATATCATTGCTAATCACTGAACCCATAAAATCTCAAATTTAGATACCAATATTGAGGCATTTCAATAACTTCAATACTCCACAGATTGTTTTGGGTGACCCTATTATGCATGGCTGCTTCCTGCACTCATGCAGAGCTCATCAACTTTGCCTCCAACTTCCACCCCTCCCTTAAATTCACTTGGTCCATCTCCACCACCTCTCTCCTGTTTCTTGATCTCTCTGTCTCCAATCTCAAGACAAATCATCTATTGACATCTTTGACAAATCCACTGACTCCCACAATTGTTTTGACCACACCTTTTCCCACCCTGTCACTTATAAGGATGCTGTTCCCTTCTCTCAGTTCCTCCATCTCTGCCACATCTGTCCCATCATGTGGCTTTCCATTCCAGGACATCCACTATGTCTTTTTTTTTCCCCAGAAAATCGGTTCCCCTCCACTGCGATCAATGCAGCCCTCAGCCCATTCCCGCCCCTCACCCCCGACATAACAGGGATAGGGATCGCCGTCCTCACCTACCACCCCACGAGCCTCTGCATCCAACACGTTGTTCTCTGCAACTTCTGCTATCTCCAATGGGGTCCCACCACCAAATACATCTACCACTTCCGGTTTCCACGGGGATCACTCTCTCCACGGCTCCCTGTCTGCTTATCCCTCCCCAGCAATTTCCCCCTCCAGGCACTTATCCCTGCAACCGTGCAAAGTGTTACGCCTGCCACTACACCACCATTCAGGGCCCTAAACAGTCCTTCCAGCTGAGGAAGTGCGTCACGTGTGTATCCATTGGGGTCATTTATTGCATCTGGTGCTCCCAGTGCAGACTCCTCTACATCGGTGAGACCCGAGGCAGATTGGGGGATCGCTTCGCCGAGCACCTTCACTCTGTCCGCCAGAACAGCCAGGATCTCCCAGTGGCCAGCCATTTTAATTCCACTTCCCATTCCCACACTGACATGTGTGTCCATGGTCTCTTCTACTGCTAAACTAAGGCTAAACGCAGATTAGAGGAACAACACCTCATCCTGTTTTGGTAGTCTCCACCTGACAGCGTTAACATTGATTTCCCTAACTTCTGATAAACACCCCACACCCCTGCTTGTTCCCTCCTTAGGTTTTCCCATCCCTCTGGCTCCTTTACTCCTTCTCTTTCCCCTCCCCTGCCCTCACGACCTGACCTTCACCCACACCTTTCTCCCTCCGGTGCCCCAACTCCTTCCCTTTACTCCATGGTCTACTGTCTTCTCCTATCAGATTCCATCTTGTACAACCCTTTGCCTCTTCCACCTATCACCTCCTAGCTTCTCACATCATTCCCATTCCCACTCCCCTCCCCCCGCCTGCCTACCTTCCCCCCCTCACTTGGATTCACCTACCACCCGCCAGCTCGTACTCCTCCCCCTCCCACCTCCCCCCCCCCCCCCACCCAACCTTTTATTCTGGCTTCTGCCCTCTTTTTAATACCGATGAAGGGGCTCGACCCAAAACGTCAACTGTTCATTTCCCTCCGTAGATGCTGTCTGACCTGCTGAGTTCTTCCAGCATTTCGTGTGTTTTGCTCCTATTACGGCATCTTATTTCGTTTTTAACAACATCAGAAAACAGTGGAAGCAAACACAAATATTGTTCTGAATCATTCTATTGGAATGGAAGTCACAGTTATAATTTTGTTTCTTAATTGAGGTCTTATGTATTTCACAAATATGTATCAGCCAACAGCCGTTATGCAACTCCAGAGCAGTGACACATTTTTTGTCCTCTGTAACTTGACCAGGACCTTCTTTGCTTTTCAATCCCTGTTTTAATGGAATACTTATCCCTGGCTTTGTACGATTAGCTTGTTTTACTTCCTTTTCTAAACCTCTGTACATTTCCTATTCCAAAATGAATATTAAGAATATTCTGTCATTTTTTGGACTTCACGTAGCCTTAGATCACATTACATGCTACCCTTTGACCATTCTGAAAGGTAAAGCATGAATGGTGTACAAGGAGAGTTGGAACATTGTGCACGATGAATATTGATCATAATTAAGTGCTATCGATGTGTTGTTTCTGCTTTCAAGTTGTATTGTCTCTTCTATAAGCATTAAAAACATACACATTTGAATTCTATTCAATGTTGCTGACATCTGTTTTAATATTTAAATATGAAGGTGTGAGAAATTATCAGCATGTATATTCTTTGTTTCTTTTGTTTCTGCTAATTAGATATTTAGTGTTTATATTGTATATACTTGTCAAACTCTTGTTTCACTGCACACATGAGTTAGTTTACTCTTGTCTGTCTGCTATTTCTTTATCTTGCCGTTCCTTTCTGTCTCGCTTCATAGTTAGTTGTCCAACCTCCATTTGCCCCCATATCTGGTTATTATTATATGAGGCTCTGTTGAAACTTTAAATCCCACCATTGCTTCAAGTTCTGATGAAAGCTCATAGATGCAAGATGAGCACAGTCTAGGTCAGCCATGTAGAACCATCAGGATCAACAAATCAAGGTATGCTGTACAGCAAAGCAGAAATACAGCACAGCATTCACTTTAGAACTGGTTCCTTCACTGGTACAAGGACCACAAGGGGAAGCACAGCTCTGCATTGTTTGATGTACAGATACATACCCTTGACATCATATTATTGTTCTTTGTCAAAATGATCGTAAATTATGCTCTCTGCTATTTTAAAGGAAGAAATTACCATCCAATAGACTCTGAAGAAGATTTCAAGAATAGTCTGGTGAACTACTGCTACCTGATCAGGCAGATGTGGGACTTTTATTTGCACTGCTTTCTCCTCTTCCTCCTACTCTCCATTCTCCCATTGTAGTCCTAATAACTGCTAATTTCACAACTCTGTTTTATGCCATGTAGCAAAACAGCACATTTCTCAGTGCAAGCCAGACATGATAAACATTGCTTAAACATGCTAACTACTTACTTGATAATGATCTGGCCACTGTAAATCTATTTATGGGGAGAAAAATCATCCTCATTTAGTATTTATGAACATTTTTATAACATTGGTTATGTTATGCAGGCATTGTTGTTTCATAGTGTTGAAGGGTAATGTCTATTTGTCAACTGATGTATCATCACCCTGAAAACAAAAAGCTTCACATGATTTTGTAGCTTAAGTCTTTGTGCATCTAGGATGCACAAAGACCTAACCGTCAACAATTAGGAGTTGACGAGACCATGAGACCCTTCAAGCCTCTCCACTATTCAATATGATCATGGCTAATCATCCAAATTCAGTACCCTCTTCCAACTTTCATCTTATTTATCTTGCTCTCTTTAGCCATTAGTTCTGTATCTAACTCCTCCTTGAATAAATGTAATGATTTAACCTATACAGCCTTCCATGGTAGAGAATTCAACAGGTTCATCACTCTTTGGGTGAAGAAATTTCTCCTCATGGCTTATCCCATATCTTTAGGCTTCTGTACTTCCCTACCATTGGGAACATCCTTCCTAGATCTGACCCATCCAGTCTTGTCAGACTTTTATAAGTCTCAATGAGGACCACCTCTCATTATTCCAAACTCTGTTAAATATATGCCCAATTGTCCCATCCCAGGAATAGTCTGGTGAACCTTTGCCATACCCCTCCCATAGTTTAAAAAAAATCCTTCCACAATAAAGACCAAAATGGCACACTGTGGCCTCGCCACAGCCCTGTAGAAATGCAGTAAGGTATCCCTGCTCCCTTACTCAATTCCTTTTGGTATGAAGGGTAACACACAATTATCTTCTTAAGAGCCAGCTTCACCGAAGTGCATCTTTTTATCGAGGACATGAATGGCGAGATAAATGCAAAGGATACAATCTTATTCCTTGGAGCACTGATTTTCCTGCTGCTGTTGAATCTAATGACTTTGCCAGAATGAACAAAACAAATTCACTGTGACTTGGTTAACAACTTGGCAGATTTTTGCTTTGTTTTCAGTGATTGGCAACAAGAAGCTTTTAATGATAAATGACTTTATACCATTACTGTGGCACTAATGCTGCTGCTTGGTTTCCAGTTTGATTTCAAGACAGGTTGCCACACATTAATAACTTCCAATATGTTGATCCTTGATGAGATTATGGTAGCTTCACCACTACAGTAAACCCACTGCCTGGGTACCTGTGGCATTGCTCCAAATGGCATTGCTCCTCCTCCTTCAACAGCAATTTCACATCAGTAAAGTAATACTTGGTAATGAATCTGACCTGTTGTATAGTTTCAAATGGTGACTTCCTCCTGATATTGTCTTATACTGGGGACTATATATGACACCTGACTGGTTTTGACTTGACTCCATCTTTTACAACAGGTGTCATTAAAGTCTGCTACAAGGCAATCCTGAACAAACATGCCTTTAATTGGTCTTTAATATGATTAACATTGGATAAGTGGATTAAAATGCATTAAATTGGATTATTTCAAGGAGAATTTTAAGACCATGGCATAAAAGGATAATAAGCACTAATGAGCAAAATTATTGCATAATGTTTGCCTGTGTGTGTGTGTGTGTGAGATCTTTGATGTACAGTGGGATTTAATGTACAAATGCGGTGTTACTGCACTGCATTAAAATTTGAATTTAATGCTGTTGCTGCCAACAACTGGTTTAAACTGAAACTAAGCTGAAGTTCCATGTGTATTGAACATTTAAAGTAAATAGTTGTTCACAACATTGTCCATGATGTGCCAATAGATATGCTGGTATTATTATTGAGAATGCAATGGGTTTTGATGGAAGTGACTCCATCCCAGGAAGTGCAGGCTATACACATTTCGTAATATATTTAAGGCTGATATATACTGAGAATATCAACCTACTTTTTAAGACATTCTGTGGTTCACATTAGTTGAGAAAATGAATTGAGAATAAGCAAATTATGCCACTATAATTTGGGTTCAATGGGATCTGAAAACAGGTGTGGGAATCACGTTGTACAATTAACAATGGTGATTTAACCCACTACAGGGAATTCATGCTGACTGCTATTTATCTTAATTTCAATCTCCACAAAGCACAAACTGCATGGGGTCTATGTTTAATGGTCAGGCAGTTGACTGAGTTGTTCAGTGCACCAAAGGCAGAACGAGACAATCTACATTACAATTCTTCTTCTACCTCCCCTTCCTTCCACTACCCGCCCCCCCACTCCCTACCTCCCTTCCTTCCCACCCTCCCTCCGCCCACCCACCACCCTTCCCTCCCCCTCCTTCCTTCCCTCCCCCTCCTTCCTTCCCTCCCCCTCCTTCCTTCCCTCCCCCTCCTTCCTTCCCTCCCCCTCCTTCCTTCCCTCCCCCTCCTTCCTTCCCCTCCCTCCCCCTCCCTCCCCTCCCTCCCCCTCCCTCCCCTCCCTCCCCCTCCCTCCCCTCCCTCCCCCTCCCTCCTTCACTCCCCCTCCCTCCTTCCTTCCCTCCCCCTCCCCACCTTCCTTACCTCCCCCTCCTTCCCCTCCCTCCCCCTCCTTCCCCTCCCTCCCCCTCCTTCCCCTCCCTCCCCCTCCTTCCTTCCCCTCCCACCCTCCCCCCTTCCTTCCCCTCCCTCCCTCCCCCTTCCTTCCCCTCCCTCCCTCCCCCCTTCCTTCCCCTCCCTCCCTCCCCCCTTCCTCCCCCTCCCTCCCTCCCCCCTTCCTTCCCCTCCCTCCCTCCCCCCTTCCTTCCCCTCCCTCCCTCCCCCCTTCCTTCCCCTCCCTCCCTCCCCCCTTCCTTCCCCTCCCTCCCTCCCCTCTTCCTTCCCCTCCCTCCCTCCCCTCTTCCTTCCCCTCCCTCCCCTCTTCCTTCCCCTCCCTCCCTCCCCCCTTCCTTCCCCTACCTCCCTCCCCCTTCCTTCCCCTCCCTCCCTCCCCCTTCCTTCCCCTCCCTCCCCCTTCCTTCCCCTCCCTCCCTCCCCCTTCCTTCCCCTCCCTCCCTCCCCTCCCTCCCTCCCCTCCCTCCCCTCCCTCCCCTCCCTCCCTCCCTCCCTCCCTCCCTCCCCTCCCTCCCCTCCCTCCCTCACCCCTCCCTCCCCTCCCTCCCTCACCCCTCCCTTCCTCCCCCCCACCTTCCCCTCCCTCCCTCCCCCCTTCCTTCCCCTACCTCCCTCCCCCCCCTCCCTCCCTCCCCCCCTCCCCCTCCCTCCCTCCCTCCCCCCCTCCCCCTCCCTCCCTCCCTCCCCCTTCCTCCCCCTCCCTCCCTCCCCCTTCCTCCCCCTCCCTCCCTCCCTCCCCCTTCCTTCCCCTCCCTCCCTCCCCCCTTCCTTCCCCTCCCTCCCCCCTTCCGTCCCCTCCCTCCCTCCCCCCTTCCTTCCCCTCCCTCCCTCCCCCCTTCCTTCCCCTCCCTCCCTCCCCCCTTCCTTCCCCTCCCTCCCTCCCCTCTTCCTTCCCCTCCCTCCCTCCCCTCTTCCTTCCCCTCCCTCCCCTCTTCCTTCCCCTCCCTCCCTCCCCCCTTCCTTCCCCTACCTCCCTCCCCCTTCCTTCCCCTCCCTCCCTCCCCCTTCCTTCCCCTCCCTCCCTCCCCCTTCCTTCCCCTCCCTCCCTCCCCCTTCCTTCCCCTCCCTCCCTCCCCTCCCTCCCCTCCCTCCCTCCCCTCCCTCCCTCCCCTCCCTCCCCTCCCTCCCTCCCTCCCTCCCTCCCTCCCCTCCCTCCCCTCCCTCCCTCACCCCTCCCTCCCCTCCCTCCCTCACCCCTCCCTTCCTCCCCCCCACCTTCCCCTCCCTCCCTCCCCCCTTCCTTCCCCTCCCTCCCTCCCTCCCTCCCTCCCTCCCTCCCTCCCCCCCCTCCCTCCCTCCCTCCCTCCCTCCCCCCCTCCCTCCCTCCCCCCCTCCCCCTCCCTCCCTCCCTCCCCCCTCCCCTCCTCCCTCCCTCCCCTTCCTTCCCCTCCCTCCCTCCCCCTTCCTTCCCCTCCCTCCCTCCCCCTTCCTTCCCCTCCCTCCCTCCCCCTTCCTTCCCCTCCCTCCCTCCCCCTTCCTTCCCCTCCCTCCCTCCCCCTTCCTTCCCCTCCCACCCTCCCCCTTCCTTCCCCTCCCACCCTCCCCCTCCCTCCCCACTTCCTTCCCCTCCCTCCCCCCTTCCTTCCCCTCCCTCCCCCCTTATTCCCCTCCCTCCCCCCTTCCTTCCCCTCCCTCCCCCCTTCCTTCCCCTCCCTCCCCCCTTCCTTCCCCTCCCTCCCTCCCCCCTTCCTTCCCCTCCCTCCCTCCCTCCCTCCCCACCTTCCTTCCTCTTCCTCCCTCCCCTTCCTTCCCCTCCGTCCCTCTCCCGCTTCCTTCCCCTCCGTCCCTCTCCCGCTTCCTTCCCCTCCCGTCCCTCTCCCGCTTCCTTCCCCTCCCGTCCCTCTCCCGCTTCCTTCCCCTCCCGTCCCTCTCCCGCTTCCTTCCCCTCCCGTCCCTCTCCCGCTTCCTTCCCCTCCCGTCCCTCTCCCGCTTCCTTCCCCTCCCGTCCCTCTCCCGCTTCCTTCCCCTTCCGTCCCTCTCCCGCTTCCTTCCCCTCCTTCCCTGTCCCCCTTCCTTCCCCTCCTTCCCTCCCTCCCTCACCCTCCCTCCTACCCTCCCTCCCCCTCCCACCACATTCTTCCCCTCCCTCACTCCCTTCCCCTCACTCCCACCCTCCCTTCCCCTCACCTCCCCTCCCTCCCTCCCCCCTCCCTTCCCGTCCCTCCCTCCCCTCTCCCTTCTCGTCCCTCCCCCACTTCCTTCCCCTCCCTCCCTCCCTCCCCCCTTCCTTCCCCTCCCTCCAACCCCGCCTCCCCCTCCCTCCATCCCTCACTCCCCCTCTCCCTCCCCCTTCCTTCCCCTCCCTCCCCTTCCTTCCCTCCCTCCCCTTCCTTCCCCTCCCTCCCCTTCCTTCCCCTCCCTCCCCTTCCTTCCCCTCCCTCCCTCCTTCCCTCACCTCCCTCCCTCCCCTTCCTTCCCCTCCCTCCCTCCCCCTCCCTCCCCCCCCCCTCCCCCCTCCCTCCCCCCTCCCTCCCCCCTCCCTCCCCCCCTTCCTTCCCCTCCCTCCCCCCTTCCTTCCCCTCCCTCCCTCCCACCTTCCTTCCCCTCCCTCCCTCCCCCCTTCCTTCCCCTCCCTCCCCTCCCCGCCCCGCCCTCCCCTTCCTTCCCCTCCCTCCCCCCCTTCCTTCCCCTCCGTCCCTCTCCCGCTTCCTTCCCCTCCCTCCCTCCTTCCTTCACCTCCCTCCCTCCCCTTCCTTCCTCTCCCTCCCTCCCCCCTTCCTTCCCCTCCCTCCCCCCTTCCTTCCCCTCCCTCCCCCCTTCCTTCCCCTCCCTCCCTCCCCCCTCCTTCCCCTCCCTCCCCCCTTCCTTCCCCTCCCTCCCTCCCACCTTCCTTCCCCTCCCTCCCTCCCCCCTTCCTTCCCCTCCCTCCCTCCCCCCTTCCTTCCCCTCCCCCCCTCCCCCCTTCCTTCCCCTCCCTCCCTCCCCCCTTCCTTCCCCTCCCTCCCCCCTTCCTCCCCCTCCCTCCCTCCCCCCTTCCTCCCCCTTCCTCCCCTCCCTCCCTCCCCCCTTCCTCCCCCTTCCTCCCCCTCCCTCCCTCCCCCCTTCCTCCCCCTTCCTCCCCCTTCCTCCCCCTTCCTCCCCCTCCCTCCCCCTTCCCTCCCCCTTCCCTCCCCCTCCCTCCCCCTTCCCTCCCCCCTCCCTCCCCCCTCCCTCCCCCCTCCCTCCCCCCTCCCTCCCCCCTCCCTCCCCCCTCCCTCCCCCCTCCCTCCCCCCCCTTCCTTCCCCTCCCTCCCTCCCTTCCCATCCCTCCCTTCCCCTCCCTCCCTCCCTCCCTTCCCCTCCCTCCCTCCCTTCCCCTCCCTCCCTTCCTTCCCCTCCCTCCCTTCCTTCCCCTCCCTCCCCCTTCCTTCCCCTGCCTCCCCCTTCCTTCCCCTGCCTCCCTCACCCCACTTCCTTCCCCTCCCTCCCCCTCCCTCCCCCTCCCCCTCCCCCTCCCCTCCCCCTCCCCTCCCCCCCTCCCTCCCCCCTCCTCCCTCCCCCTTCCTTCCCCTCCCTCCCTCCCCTTCCTTCCCCTCCCTCCCTCCCCCTTCCTTCCCCTCCCTCCCTCCCCCTTCCTTCCCCTCCCTCCCTCCCCCTTCCTTCCCCTCCCTCCCTCCCCCTTCCTTCACCTCCCTCCCTCCCCCTTCCTTCCCCTCCCTCCCTCCCCCCTTCCTCCCCCTCCCTCCCCCCTTCCTCCCCCTCCCTCCCTCCCCCCTTCCTCCCCCTTCCTCCCCCTTCCTCCCCTTCCTCCCCCTCCCTCCCCTCCCTCCCCCTTCCTCCCCCTCCCTCCCCCCTCCCTCCCCCCTCCCTCCCCCCTCCCTCCCCCCTCCCTCCCCCCTCCCTCCCCCTCCCTCCCCCCTCCCTCCCCCTCCCTCCCCCCCTTCCTTCCCTCCCTCCCCCCCCTTCCTTCCCCTCCCCCCCTCCCTTCCCCTCCCTCCCTCCCTTCCCCTCCCTCCCTCCATTCCCCTCCCTCCCTCCCTTCCCCTCCCTCCCTCCCTTCCCCTCCCTCCCTTCCTTCCCCTCCCTCCCTCCCTTCCCCTCCCTCCCTTCCTTCCCCTCCCTCCCTTCCTTCCCCTCCCTCCCTTCCTTCCCCTGCCTCCCTTCCTTCCCCTGCATCCCCCTTCCTTCCCCTGCCTCCCTCACCCCACTTCCTTCCCCTCCCTCCCCCTCCCTCCCCCTCCCTCCCCTCCCTCCCCTCTCCCTCGCCCCTCCCTCCCCCCTCCCTGCCCCTCCCTCCCCCTCCCTCCTCCCTCCCTTCCCCTCCCTCCCTTCCCCTCCCTCCCTTCCCCTCCCTCCCTTCCTTCCCCTCCCTCCCCCTTCCTTCCCCTGCCTCCCCCTTCCTTCCCCTGCCTCCCTCACCCCACTTCCTTCCCCTCCCTCCCCCTCCCTCCCCCTCCCTCCCCCTCCCCCTCCCCTCCCCCCTCCCTCCCCCCTCCCTCCCCCTCCCTCCCCCCTCCCTCCCCCTCCCTCCCCCTCCCTCCCCCCTCCCTCCCCCTCCCTCCCCCTCCCTCCCCCTCCCTCCCCCTCCCTCCCCCTCCCTCCCCCTCCCTCCCCCCTTCCTTCCCCTCCCTCCCCCCCCTTCCTTCCCCTCCCTCCCTCCCCCTCCCCCTCCCTCCCCCTCCCCCTCCCTCCCCCCCCTCCCCTCCCTCCCCCTCTCCCTCCCCCTCCCCCTCCCTCCCCCTCCCCCTCCCTCCCTCCCCCTCCCCCTCCCTCCCCCCTTCCTCCCCCCTTCCTCCCCCTTCCTCCCCCTCCCTTCCTCCCCCTTCCTCCCCCTCCCTCCCTCCCCCTTCCTCCCCCTCCCTCCCTCCCCCTTCCTCCCCCTCCCTCCCTCCCCCCTTCCTCCCCTCCCTTCCTCCCCCTCCCTCCCTCCCCCTCCCTCCCTCCCCCCTTCCTCCCCTCCCTCCCTCCCCCCTTTTTTCCCCCTTCCTCCCCCCTCCCTCCCCCCTTTCTCCCCACTCCCTCCCCCCTTTCTCCCCACTCCCTCCCCCCTTCCTCCCCCTCCCTCCCCCCCCTTCCTCCCCCTCCCTCCCCCCTTCCTCCCCTCCATCCCCCTTCCTCCCCCCTTCCTCCCCCCTTCCTCCTCCCTCCCCCCCCTTCCTCCCCCCTTCCTCCCCCCTTCCTCCCCTCCCTCCCCCCCCTTCCTCCCCCTCCCTCCCCCCTTCCTCCCCCTCCCTCCCCCCTTCCTCCCCCTCCCTCCCCCCCCCTTCCTCCCCCTCCCTCCCCCCCTTCCTTCCCCTCCCTCCCCCCCTTCCTTCCCCTCCCTCCCCCCCCTTCCTTCCCCTCCCTCCCCCCTTCCTTCCCCTCCCTCCCCCCCTTCCTTCCCCTCCCTCCCCCCCCTTCCTTCCCCTCCCTCCATCCCTTCCCCCCCCTCCCTTCCCCCCCCTCCCTTCCCCCCCTCCCTTCCCCTCCCTCCCTTCCCCCCCTCCCTTCCCCTCCCTTCCCCTCCCTCCCTTCCCCTCCCTCCCTTCCCCTCCCTCCCTTCCCCTCCCTCCCTTCCTTCCCCTCCCTCCCTTCCCCTCCCTCCCTTCCTTCCCCTCCCTCCCTTCCTTCCCCTCCCTTCCTTCCCCTCCCTTCCTTCCCCTCCCTTCCTTCCCCTCCCTTCCTTCCCCTCCCTTCCTTCCCCTCCCTCCCTTCCCCTCCCTCCCTTCCTTCCCCTCCCTCCCTTCCCCTCCCTCCCTCCCTTCCCCTCCCTCCCTTCCTTCCCCTCCCTTCCTTCCCCTCCCTTCCTTCCCCTCCCTCCCTTCCTTCCCCTCCCCCCCCTTCCTTCCCCTGCCTCCCCCCCCTTCCTTCCCCTCCCTCCCCCCCCTTCCTTCCCCTCCCTCCCCCCCCTTCCTTCCCCTCCCTCCATCCCTTCCCCCCCCTCCCTTCCCCCCCCTCCCTTCCCCCCCCTCCCTTCCCCCCCCTCCCTTCCCCCCCTCCCTTCCCCTCCCTCCCTTCCCCTCTCTCCCTTCCCCTCTCTCCCTTCCCCTCTCTCCCTTCCCCTCTCTCCCTTCCCCTCTCTCCCTTCCCCTCCCTCCCTTCCCCTCCCTTCCCCTCCCTCCCCTCCCTCCCCTCCCTCCCCTCCCTCCCCTCTCTCCCCCTTCCTCCCCCCCCCTCCCACTTCCTTCCCCTCCCTCCCCCGTGCTGCCCCTGCCTCCCTCACCCCACTTCCTCCCCCTCCCTCCCCCTCCCTCCCCCTCCCTCCCCCTCCCTCCCCCTCCCTCCCCCTCCTCCCCCTCCCTCCCCTCCCCCTCCCTCCCCCTCCCTCCCCCTCCCTCCCCCTCCCTCCCCCTCCCTCCCCCTCCCTCCCCCTCCCTCCCCCTCCCTCCCCCTCCCTCCCCCTCCCTTCCCCCCCTCCCCCTCCCCCTCCCCCTCCCCCTCCCACTCCCCCTCCCCTTCCCCTCCCCTCCCCTTCCCCCTCTCACTCACTCCAACTTCCTCTAACACTCCCCCTTCACCTCCCTCTCTCACACCCTCCTTCCTCCATCCCTCCTTCCTCCATCCCTCACCCTCTTCCTCCCGATTCCCACCACCCTTCCACTCCTCGCCCCTCCCCCCTTCCTCCCTCCCTCCCCACTTCTTTCCCCTCCCTCCCTCCCCACTTCTTTCCCCTCCCTCCCTCCCCACTTCCTTCCCCTCCCTCCCTCCCCACTTCCTTCCCCTCCCTCCCTCCCCACTTCCTTCCCCTCCCTCCCTCCCCACTTCCTTCCCCTCCCTCCCTCACTCCCTCCACCCTCCCCAACCCCTCCCTCCATCCTCCCCTCCCCTGCCTCCCTCCACCACTCTCCTCTCTCCTCCCCTTCCTCCTTCCCTCCTCCCCTTCCTCCCTCCCTTTCTTCCTCCCCTTCCTGCCCCTACCCCTCCCCTCGCCTTCCTCCCCTACCCCTCCCTTCCCCTCCTACCCTAACCCTCCCCTCCCCTTCCTCCCTTACCCCTCCCCTCCCCTTCCTCCACCTCCCCTTCCTCCAACTCCCCTTCCCCTCCCACCTTCCCCTCCATCTTCCGCTCCCTCCCCATCCTCCCCCTCTCCCTTCCCCCTCACCATTCCCCCTCCCCTCCCTCTCCCTCCACCCCTCCCATTCCTCCCCATCCCCTTCCTCCCTCCTCCCCATCCCCTTCCTCCCTCCTCCCCATCCCCTTCCTCCCTACTCCCCATCCCCTTCCTCCCTCCTCCCCTCCCTCCCTCCTCCCCTCCCTCCCTCCCTTCCTCCCCCCACCCCTCCCCTTCCTCCCCCCCACCCCTCCCCTCCCCTTCCTCCCCCCACTCTCCCCCTCCCTCCCTCCACCCTCCCCCCCTCCACCCTCCCTCCCCTTCACTTCCCTCCCTCCCTCCCCTTCCCTCCCTCCCTCCCCTTCACTTCCCTCCCTCCCTCCCTCCCTCCCCCTCACTTCCCTCCCTCCCTCCCCCTCACTTCCCTCCCTCCCCCTCACTTCCCTCCCTCCCGCTCCTCCCAGGTACCCTCCCTCGCAACCTCCCACCCTCCCTCCTCCGTACTCTCCCCTCCCCTCCCCCACTCCCCCTCCCATCCCCTCCCCTTCCTCACTCCGTCCTCCCCTTCCTCCCTTTCTCCTCCCGTTCCTCCCCCCTCCCCTCCCCTTCCTCCCCACACTCCCCCCTCCCCTCCCCTTCCTCCCCCTACCGCTCCCCACCCCTTCCTCCCCCTACCCCTCCCTCCCTCCCTCCCCCCTCCCCTCCCACCCCTCTCCCCTCCCACCCCTCTCCCTCCCACCCTCCCACCCCTCTCCCTCCCCCCCTCCCACCCCTCTCCCTCCCCCCCTCCCACCCCTCTCCCTCCCCCCCTCCCACCCCTCTCCCTCCCCCCTCCCACCCTCTCCCTCCCCCTCCCACCCCTCTCCCTCCCCCCCACCCCTCTCCCTCCCTCCCCCTTCCTTCACCTCCCTCCCTCCCCCTTCCTTCACCTCCCTCCCTCCCCCCTTCCTTCACCTCCCTCCCTCCCCACTTCCTTCCCCTCCCTCCCTCCCCCCTTCCTTCACCTCCCTCCCTCCCCCCTTCCTTCACCTCCCTCCCTCCCCCTTCCTTCACCTCCCTCCCTCCCCCCTTCCTTCACCTCCCTCCCTCCCCACTTCCCCTCCCCCTCCCTCCCCCTCCCCCCTCCCTCCCCTCACCCCTCCCCCCTCCCTCCCCTCACCCCTCCCCCCTCCCTCCCCTCACCCCTCCCCCCTCCCTCCCCTCACCCCTCCCCCCTCCCTCCCCTCCCCCCTCCCCCCTCCCTCCCATCCCCCCTCCCCCCTCCCCCCCCTCCCCCCTCCCCCCTCCCCCCCCTCCCCCCTCCCCCCTCCCCCCTCCCTCCCCTCCCTCCCCCTCCCTCCCCTCCCTCCCCTCCCTCCCCCTTCCCTCCCCCTCCCCTCCCCTCCCTCCCCCTTCCCTCCCCTCCCTCCCCCTTCCCTCCCCTCCCACCCCCCTCCCCCTCCTTCCCCTCCCTCCCCCTTCCCCCTCCTTCCCCTCCCTCACCCTTCCCTCCCTCCCCTTCCCCTCCCTCCCCCTTCCCCTCCCTCCCCCTTCCCCCTCCTTCCCCTCCCTCACCCTTCCCCTTCCTTCCTCTCCCTCCCCTCCCCCTTCCTCTCCCTCCCCCTCCCCTTCCTCTCCCTCCCCCTCCCCTTCCTCTCCCTCCCCCTCCCCTTCCTCTCCCTCCCCCTCCCCCTTCCTCCCCCTCCCCCTCCCCCTTCCTCTCCCTCCCCCTCCCCCTCCCCCTCCCCCTTCCTCCCCCTCCCCCTTCCTCTCCCTCCCCCTCCCCCTCCCCCTTCCTCTCCCTCCCCCTCCCCCTCCCCCTCCCCCTTCCTCCCCCTCCCCCTTCCTCTCCCTCCCCCTCCCCCTTCCCCTCCCTCCCCCTCCCCCTTCCTCTCCCTCCCCTCCCCCTTCCTTCCCCTCCCCCTTCCTTCCCCTCCCCCTTCCTTCCCCTCCCCCTTCCTTCCCCTCCCCTTCCCCCCCTCCCCTTCCCCCCCTCCCCTTCCCCCCCCTCCCCTTCCCCCCCCTCCCCTTCCCCCCCCTCCCCTTCCCCCCCCTCCCCTTCCCCCCCTCCCCTTCCCCCCCTCCCCTTCCCCCCCCTCCCCTTCCCCCCCTCCCCTTCCCCCCCCTCCCCTTCCCCCCCACTCACTCCAACTTCCTCTAACACTCCCCGTCCCTTCCCTCTCTCACACCAGCCTTCCTCAATCCCTCACCCTCTTCCTCCCAATTCCCACCACCCTTCCACAACTCGCCCCTCCCCTTTCCTCCCTCCCCCCCTCCATCTCCCCTCCCCCCATCATCCCTCCCCTCCCCTTCCCCTCCCCTCCCACCTTCCCCTCCCCTCCCACCTTCCCCTCCCACCTTCCCCTCGCACCTTCCCCTCCCCTCCCTCCCCTCCCCTCCCCTCCCTCCCCCCACCCCCCTCCCCCACTTCCCCTCCCCTCCCCTCCCTCCCCCACCCCCTCCCCTCCCTCCCCCACCCCCCTCCCCCACTTCCCCTCCCTACTTCCCCTCCCCTCCCCTCTTCCCTTTCCCTTCCCCTTCCCTTCCTCCCCTCCTTCTCCCTCCGTCGTCCCTCCCCTTCCCTCCCGTCGCACCCCTCCCCCTCCCCTTCCTTCCGCCCTCCCCCCTCCCCCTCCCCCCTGTCCCCTCCCCCCTGTCCCCTCCCCCCTGTCCCCTCCCCCCTGTCCCCTCCCCCCTGTCCCCCTCCCCCCTGTCCCCCTCCCCCTGTCCCCCCTCCCCCTGTCCCCCCTCCCCCTGTCCCCCCTCTTCTCCCCACCTCCCTCTTCTCCCCACCTCCCTCTTCTCTCCACCTCCCCCTCCCTCTTCCCCCTCCCCTCCCCCCTCTTCCCCCTCCCCTCCCCCCTCTTCCCCCTCCCCTCCCCCCTCTTCCCCCTCCCCTCCCCCCTCCCCCCTCTTCCCCCTCCTCCCCCTCCCCCTCCTCCCCCTCCCCCTCCTCCCCCTCCCTCCTCCCCCTCCCTCCTCCCCCTCCCTCCTCCCCCTCCCTCCTCCCCCCACCTCCTCTCCCCACCTCCTCTCCCCACCTCCTCTCCCCCTCCCTCTTCTCCCCCTCCCTCTTCTCCCCCCTCCCTCTTCTCCCCCCTCCCTCTTCTCCCCCCTCCCTCTTCTCCCCCCTCCCTCTTCTCCCCCCTCCCTCTTCTCCCCCCTCCCTCTTCTCCCCCCTCCCTCTTCTCCCCCCTCCCTCTTCTCCCCCCTCCCTCTTCTCCCCCCTCCCTCTTCTCCCCCCTCCCTCTTAACCCCCCTCCCTCTTCTCCCCCCTCCCTCTTCTCCCCCCTCCCTCTTCTCCCCCCTCCCTCTTCTCCCCCCTCCCTCTTCTCCCCCCTCCCTCTTCTCCCCCCTCCCTCTTCTCCCCCCTCCCTCTTCTCCCCCCATCACTTCGTCCCTCCCTCAAATATACAATAGACTATTAGGATTATTGGCATCACCAATGGTGTAGGACACTTTTTATTCATGTATTGTGTTTGATCAAACTTCAGCTGGATATAGTTGGAGTGGAATTCTTATCTGTCATCTTGTACTCCAAATTTGGATGTGGAGGCTACAAGCATGCAGTCTGTCACACTTTCATCTTCAGGGAAGCCCACAATCCTCACAGAGCTGCGTTTACATTCTAATACAGAATAAAAAGAATTGCTGGAAACATTCAGCAGGTCAAGCTGCATCTCTGGAAAGAGGAACAGTTGAAGTTTCAGGTCCTTGTCCCTGCTGATATTCTACTTATTTTTATCTGACAATTGAGATGGGTAAGTATTCATCTTTCTTGGGTTGGAGGTATCAGTGATATTCATTTTGGAATAGTGCATGGCAAACCTTGATTTGTTGGAAATGTCCTGCTCAAGACTAGAAATTTGAAGCATTCGGTTCATGGCTAGGTTCATCTGCATAAGTAAGTTAAAACTGAGTAGCCTGCTCACAGCTCAGCTCATTTCAGGCCTTCACTCATGCTTGGCTAAACACAGAAGTCCAATATCAGCTGAAGGATAGTGTCCCTGTCCTTCTGCTCCACCATTGGACTCACCATTTAGAGCACTGGAGAGAAGAGCCAAATGTTCCTCACATTCACTCTCTCAGCTTGACATCAGGATTGGCTGGAGTACAGAGTATGGTAGCATAGTTCCTGGGCAAACCGCTGGATCTCCAGATCATTGATCCAGGCACGTGAACATGAACCACACCACAGCATCCATGAAATTTAAATTCAAGTCATTACATCGATCTGAAATTGAAAAAAGAAAGTCTCAGTAAAGGCAATAATGATACCACTGGATTGTTATATAAAAAAAACCTATCTGGTTTACTGTTGTCCATCAGTGTAAACAATCGATAGTCCTGTCTGGCCTGTATGTGACTCCAGACTCATCAATGTGTTTTCTGCCTCCTCAGTACGGGGACAGTTAGGGATGGACAATAATTGCTGACATTGCTTGTGACCTCCTCTTCCTGATAGAGAAAGGTTCAGGAAGGTGGGGTTTCTCTGATAGAGTTGTCACAGGCATGATGGGCTGAATGGCCCCTTTCTGTGCTATAACTATTCAATGAATCTATGAACAGGTAAGTATAAAAAAAGGCAACCCTGATCATTTGAATAGAGTCATGAACCCTGTGGTGAAAGGTAAGAGCAATTAAATGCTTGAGTTACTTTATCTTTGTTTTTCAATTATTTTTCAGTATGATATTGTATTTGAATTAAATTTTAATAATTGTTAATTTTGTTGACATTATTAAAATATTGCTGACTATCAGAAGCTCTTTTAAAATGTTCCAAAGCCTTTGACATCTGAAGCCTACTCACCTCTCCAAGTCTCAGCTGGTTTATGGCATGGAGAGAGTGTGTGTGTGTGTGTGTGTGTGTGTTTTCTGCCCTTTGCCTTCCAAGAAAGATAAGTAGGGATAAGTGGGTGCATGGGCAATAAATGTGGCAGGTTCAGATTGTAGACTGGACCAAAGCCGTTCTCACCAATCGTTTTTCACTATTATTCACAGAGGGGAATTGTTCACCTTCAGTCTTTGGAGGGATATCCCTTCATCTGAGAGCTCCTCTCCCTCTCCTCTCATGTAAGGCTCAGATATTTGTAAGCTGACTTCAGACGCAGCAGATTGTGGGTCGAAGTCCCATTCTAGAGTCTTCAGCCCAGATGTCAAGGCTGAAACCCTCATACAGTACTGGGAGTGTGCTGTCCATCTTTCAGATGAGCTGTTGAGTTTCATTGAGTTGTGCACTTTTTCCTCAATATTTATTTGTCAGTTAACATTCCTGGGAAAAATGGGTTATCTGGCCACTATCACTTTACTGTGATCTGGTGAATCTCTGTAACCTCAGTCCCAGAGGGTTGTGGAAGCTAGATCATTGGAGGTATTCAAAGATGAGGTGGGTACATTTTTGAAAGATTGTGGAATTGAGGCTGTGGGGAGATGAGGAAGGGGAGATCAGCCATAATCATATTGAATAGTGGGGTAAAATTGAGGGGCCAAATGGCCTCCTCTTGCTCTTATTTTCTTGTGTTCTTACTGTGCATAAGTCTCCTACCTTACAACAGTGATCGTATTTCATTGACTTAAAGTGCTCTGTTATGTCATGAAGGGGAGGAGAAAGGCATTGCACAGGTCCTGTCTTTTTTCTCCTCCTCCTCCTCCTCCTCCTCCTCCTTGCTAATAGTTTGTTTTGCTCTGCATGGCCTCCGTTCATTCTGTACCCCAAAGAAAATAGATCAAATTCTAGAAACATCAGGTTACTGGAAGTCAGACAAAATCTTTAAGCACTAGTACTTCTTGAATTTTTGCAACAGTCTTTGGAAGTCAATCGGTTTAAATAAGGTTTGTGGGGCAGGGAGTGGAGTCGTTCCTCCTGCTATTGAATGCTTGAGTCAGATGGAGAATAGAGTTTAAATTTGGCAACACCTTCATCAAATCAATGCTGCTTAAGTACTGAAACAAGTTTCAGCCTACACTGCAGACTTCTGACAGGGGTTAATGCCATGTGCACTGATGCCTTTCCCAATATAGCAGCCAGTGTGACTCACACTTCACATGCATATATGTGCATTTGTCACCAAATTAAATGCAATTCAATACCCATAGCATGTGAGCAACAAGCACTAAACAGAATGCTCTGGTTATAGACTCAATAATTGAGGCAGGAGTGAGCTGTTGCCCTTAGGAGACCTCTTAATGGAATTGGGCCTGTATAAACAAAATGATCTTTACATCTAATCATTATTCCTATGGAGAAGAATAATTAGAAATTTAAATCCGTAATTTGTTCATGTTACCTTTCGTTTTCATGAATATTCACATATCACTGATATCCATGAATTATGATGTGCTACATTTTGATTACCAGGGTTACAGCTTCATAGGCGAATGATGAATTGATTCTTTTTAAAGGATCACAAAGGTAAGTATAATATTGCAGTCCATGTGTATCATTTTATAACACATAATCCAGTAAGTAATGAGTTTTTTTTTGTCACACTTAATGTCATGTTGTATGGATATATTGATGACTGAAAACAAAACAATTAAAATGAACATCTTTGGTTATTTTGTCATAAAGTTTAGCTAAATAAATATAAGCTTTTAATAATTTGAAGCATAACAACTAGGTGCAAGGTAAACCATTCAATATAATCATGGCTTGTTATCCAAATTTAGCAACCTTTTTCTGCTTTCATCCTTTGCTTCTTGCTCTCTTTAGCTATTAATACTATACAGTATCTGACTCTTTCTTTACGATGGCTTCAATTGCCCTCTGTGATAAAAGAATTCTGCAGGTTCATTATGCTTTGGGGAATAAATTTTTCTTCATCTTAGTCCAAGATAGCTTACCCACATATCCTTAGGCTCTACCTATGGAGGTTCTGGACTGCCCCACCATCAGCAGCACTTTTCCGTCATCTAGTCTGTCCAGTGCTGTCATGATTTTTATGTTTTAATGATGTCCCCTCTCATTTTTCTGAACTTGAGCGAATATAAACCCAATCAATCCAATATTTCTTCTTTCCTTCTTTCTTTTCCAATCTTTTTATTAATTTTCAAATTAATAAACATAACAGTAGTAATTATACACATGATACAAAAAGATCGGGATTACAATAATAACAGTTAATGTATACAGACACAGAGTAAAATGTGTAATCTGAATTTTAAATTTTATTTACAGCATGGTAACAGGCCCTTCCGGCCCAACGAGTCCGCACTGCCCATTTTAAACCCCAAATTAACCTACCCGTACGTCTTTAGAATGTGGGAGGAAACCAGAGCACCCGGCAGAAACCCATGTAGACGCGTGATAATTGAGCATGAAAAAGATTTTAAAAGAAATTTGATTATATGAAAAAAAAACAAAAAAAAAGAACAATAACAAACCAAATAGTAATAATAAACAAAAACTAACCAAAAACTAAACAAAAGCTGGGCTGTCGTATTTCGTCGGTTAAAAGCATTATTATGTCGTTAACTCCATTCCTCTGAACTTGAATAGAAAGTTATTGAAAGGGATTCGGAAAAGGTCAGCTTACATCATATGAAAATGCTGAATAAATGGGCTCCAAGTTTCTTCAAATTTAACCAAAGTCTCAATAGTACCACTCCTAATTTAAGTTTAAACATGTTATAGTTTGGGAGAACCATTGGAATGTAGTAGGGGGTTTAGAATCTTTCCATTTAAATAGAATGGATCTCCTGGCTATTAATGTAACAAATGCAATCATACGACAAGCTGAGGCAGATAAATGGCCAGAATCCATCATTGGTAACCTAAAAATTGCAGTAATAGGATGAGGGTGTAAATCGATACTCAATACCACTGAAATAATATCAAAAATGTCTTTCCAATATTTTTCCAAAAGAGGGCAGGACCAGAACATATGTGTCAGGGAAGCCACCTCAGAATTACATCTATCACAGATAGGATTTATATGGTTATAAAAACAAGCTAACTTATCCTTATACATATGGGTCCTACGAACCACCTTAAACTGTATCAAAGAGTGTCTAGCACACATTGAAGAGGTATTAACTAATTGGAGAATTTTCTTCCATGTCTCTATAGGTAAAAGTTATCTTCATACATCAGTCCTACCATCCCAGGAATCAGTCTGGTGAACCTTCGCTGCATGCCATTTATAGCAAAAATACCATTCATCAGATAAGAGCAAAAATGTTTTAATACTCAAGTTGTGGGTTCACCAAGGTCCTCACAATTACAGTAAAACATCCTTGTTCCTGTACTCAGTTCCTCTCACTATGAAGGCCAATGAACAATGTGCCCTCTAAGCACCTGCTACACCTGAATGCTTACCTTCATTAAATGGTGCACAAGGACACTCGGGTCTCATTGTACCTCTCCCTTTTCTAATCTCTTGTCATTCAGATAATAATTTTCCATCTTGTTTCTACCACCAACCTGGATAACTTCGCATTTATCCACATTATCCTGTATCTGCCATATATTTGCCCACTCACTCAACCTGTCCAAATCACTCTAGAGCTTTCCTGAATCCTCCTGCAGCTCACACTCCCCCCAGCTCCAAACCTGAAGATATTACATTTTGTTCCCTCATCTGAAAATCAAATCTGGCCAGTTAACACCTGCCTCTCTATTTTGTTTTTGCTTGTGGAGCACAGATATACATTCAAGGCAATGCAGCCAAATCTGCAGAGATGATCATTGCTGATAGAATCAGGTTTACTATCACTGACTTATAAGACGTGAAATTTGTTATGTTGCGGCAGCAGTACAGTGCAAAGGTATAAAAATTACTATAAATTACAAAATAAATAGTGCAAAAAAAAAAGGAATAACATGGTAGTGTTCACGGACCGTTCAGAAATCTGATGGCGGAGGGGAAGAAGCTGTTCATAAATCATTGAGTGGGTCTTCAGGCTTCTGTACCTCCTCCCCAATGGTAGTAACAAGAAGAGGGTATATCCCAGATGGTGAGGATGCTTAGTGATGGATTCCGCCTTCTTGAGGCACTGCCTCCTGAAGATGTCCTCGATGGTGGGGAGGGTTATAGTGGGAAAGTTCAACTTCTGTGGAATTGGCTCCAAGGAGCTTGCTTCTCCGCCTGTCCTCAAGTCAGCTTTCAAATGTGCCTTTGCCGCTTTAGGGCAGAGGTGTCATAGTGTGTCATTAAGACCCACAGAAAATTAATTTGATTCCAACCAGGAAGCTTAGCAATTTGATTCCCAAAGCTAAGTAACTTTGTTGATTCTCGATCGAGTGCCAAGTGGAGGTGAAGCATTCTATCTCTGGGAGTATTGAAGTTTGAGGGCTATATTAATATTGTACATCCAATCAAACTTGCTCATTTAGATCAAATTATGATTCAGTTTTTGGTAATTAAATTGTCATTGCTGGTGGCCTCAAAAATAGCCACTCTGCTTTTCCATCTTGCCAAGGATGGATAGAAAGTACTGAATCATAGTGTCCGAGAAACGTTCAGCTTTATGTGGAGAAAATGCAAATATGTGCTGCAGACTACAAATCAACTTTAGACCTAGATTATGTAGTTTATATTTAAGCTCTGGTTAACCCATTTCTTCTGTGATATTTCTTTCAGGACGTCAGCAATCTTCCAATACGTCGGACAGTGCTGATCATGTGGTGTTATCAGATTCTCATCTTTCACCGAGAAGGTAAAATATGAGCCGATGCCAAAAGTTTAATAACTGCAATGTGCCCGATTGTTAAGCTAATTGAAAAGGCTAAGATTATTGGAAAATGATGAATGCCAGTTCTCATATCAGTTGAGAGATGTATTGTCGCCAACAAATAATCATTGTGCTGCGCATAGTTTTATGTTTATTTGATATCCCGTCCTGAGTCCTGTCCTCGCTCAATAACTTCGGTGTCACATCTGAAATTTTAATCTCTCCTGTGCTGTGTCATGTCCTTATTCTGCCCTTCAGCAGGAATCCATTGTAAATAAGCTTTCAAGCTCAATTTTGATGTCCTAGATAAATATCTTTAATAACTAAACAAATAAGGACATGGTTTTTTACTAGACACACACAGAGAATGTGATGTCTGACTTGTATCGCATTTCGTTGTCAGTTCTTATTAGAGGTAGTTTTGGATAAACTGAAAGGTCATTGCCGTTGGAGAGGGGTTTCTGCAACTGTCTTCAGTAAATCGGAGCTACAAGTGTGACAAAGGAAAAGCAAACATCTTGATGCCCATACATAAAGCAGGAATATTTTTCTCTCTTTCAGAATTATGACTCAATGTCTTTATGACAACCCCACAGTTGCATGGTCAGTTTTACTGACACCAGAACTACATAAACAGGCCATTAAGAGAACTCAAGTTTTCAAGCTGTCATGGTGAGATCTGAACTTCAGTTCTTTGGATTCATTTATTCAAGTTTGTAAATTGCAAGTTTACATAACTACTATAACACACTTAACATCCCACAACTCCTTTGAAGAAGTTTACTTCCATCTAGATTCCAGCATCTGCAGTCTTTTGTTTATCCTACAACTCCTAATCCTATGCAAGGTCCAGCCCAGTGTTAGCATCAATGTGCAGCTGGGGAAGCACTCTTTCTACTGCCTCTGCCGTAAAAATCAGAAATTCTTCCTCTTCTTATTTGTCTCCAGGTTCCAGCATCTATTAAAGTCTGATATGAATGGGAGGGACATTGCACTAGGCAAGCTTCATTAGTTTTTACTCCACAAACCACAACGGTGTTGGATGTTGACATGCATAAGAATCAGCCCAGCACTTGGTTTTATTGGGTGTCTGATCTAATACAACAGACACTAGGCTTCCATTGCAGAATAGACATGATAGATCCTGATCCTGATAAGTTCTCTCTTATCTAGTACCTGAGAAATCAGTGCATTAAGGTCAAATTTCTCCCGCATGTGTTTCTGTTTCCCATCCTACTCCCAATCAAAGCAAGCATCCTATATGTTAATAAAGTACATGAGCTAATTCATTTTGTATGATTGCCAGTAACTGGTAATTAATTCATTGAACAGCCAGCTATCAAGAAAACTATTGAGTTAATTGACATCAATAATTCTGTTTTCAATCATCAGTAATAAATTATCTCTCTTTGGTTCAGCAGGTACCTTGCCTCGTACATTGCTTTGGGTTAATTAACTGTTAAGTTATATCCCGGTAGCTATCAAGAATATTCAGCAAGAACTAATATTAGCCATGTGTGCAATGGGCAAGATGTAAGTAATTGAAAAGTAATTGAGAAAAAAAGTCTTTTATTTGTCAAAATCATATGAAGATAGTCCTTGATTATAGCTCCATAGAATTGTGTCATATTTTCAACACAGAAATGAACTATTCTGCCTGTCTGGTTCATACAAGTGATTATGTACCATACACATTATCAACATATTCTTCTCCTGACTTCTCCCTCAGTTAGTTCTCTAGAGCCTCAAGTGTATCTACCCAAGTCACCTCAACTGCATCACGTTGATCATTCCGATCCTTCTTCAGCTGAAAAAAATTTTCTTCTGAATTCTGTATTGGATTTATTAGTTGCAACAAAATGGACTCTTTTTTTTCTGAAAAAGGAAGAGGAAAAAGCATCATATATATTTCAAACACATTTGGAAAATTGTTTTTTCTTATTTTTGGCACCAGCTGTTTTGCTCATTTGGGCACAAAATAAACCAAATAATGCCAGAACCTGCTGCCAGTGTTGAATTATTGACCTGCAAGGTACATAAAAATTATTGTAGATCTGCCACTGTCAACTTTCACTCCCAATCCAATCTGTCATTAATGTTAAGGCAACACAGAGCAGCTTCATGCAGTACCCTTCCTAGCTTAGCTGGCTGGCAAACATGTGAAAATATATGAATGTTTCTGAAAGGCAGGTAACTATAGGCCGGTTAGCTTAACGTCTGTAGTCAGGAAAATGCTTGAAGCTTTCATTAAGGAAGAAATAGTGAGACATCTGGATAGAAGTGGTTCCATCAGGAAGACACAGCACGGGTTCAGGAAGGGCAGGTCCTGTTTGACAAACTTATTGGAGTTCTTTGAGGATAATGAGCTCAGTGGATAGAGGGGAACAGGTGGCTGTTGTATACTTGGATTTCCAGAAGGCATTCGATAAGGTGCCACATAAAAGACTTGTCCATAAGGTAAGAACACATGGAGTTGGGGGTAATGTATCAGCTTGGATAGAGGATTGGTTAACCAATAGAAGGCAGAGAGTTGGGATAAATGGGTGTTTCTCTGGTTGGCAATCAGTGGTGAGTGGGGTGCTGCAGGGGTTAGTGCTGGGCCTGCAACTGTTCACAATATACATTAGTGATTTGGAAGAGGGGACCTAGTGTAGCATTTCTAAGTTTGCTGATGACACTAAATTGAGCGGAAAAGCAAATTGTGCAGAGGATGCAGAGAGCCTGCAGAGAGATATAGATAGGTTAAGTGAGTGGGCAAGGGTCTGGCAGATGGAGTACAATGTTGGTAAATGCGAGGTCATCCACTTTGGAAGGAAAAATAGAAGATCAGATTATTATTTAAATGGTGAAAGATTGCAGCATGATGTTGTATAGAGGGATTTGGGAATGTTTGTGCATGAATTGCAAGAGGTTGGTTTACAGGTGCAACAGGTTATCAAGAAGGCAAATGGAACGTTGGCCTTCGTTGCTTGAGGGATTGAATTTAGGAGCAGGGAGGTTATGCTGCAACTGTACAGGGTACTGGTGAGGCCGCACTTCGAGTATTGCGTGCAGTTCTGGTCTCCTCACTTGAGGAAAGATATACTGGCTTTGGAGGCGGTGCAGAGGAGGTTCACCAGGTTGATTGCGGAGATGAGGGCATTAGCCTATGAGGAGAGATTGAGTCGCATAACTATACTCACTGGAATTCAGAACAATGAGAGGGGATCTCGTAGAAACATATAAAATTATGAAAGGGATAGACAAGATCGAGGCAGGAAGGTTGTTTCCACTGTTAGGTGAGACCAGAACTACGGGACATAGCCTCAAGATTCAGGCGAATAGATGTAGGACGGAGATGAGGAGAAACTGCTTTTCCCAGAGAATAGTGAATCCGTTAAATTCTCTGCCCAGGGAAGCAATAGGGTCTACCTCATTAAATATATGTAAGACACAGATAGATTTTTGCATAGTTGGGCAGATTGGCACAGAACTTTTGGAATTTCCTTGCTGGATACAACAGTTGCACATTTATGTCCTTCCTAAGATTTACCATGATGGCATATCCTCTTAGATAACAATGAAAGGAAATAAGCAGAGAAACGTCAACAGTGAAGGAGAATGGGTCAGCAGCAATGACCCCTTTCCAGACAACGTGGATGCAGATCTGCAAAGTAAAGTCTAAGGTACATTGCAACCCTGGCAAAATGTTTGGTGTGCTAATTGCAACAAGTAAAGTTGGTTTCATCTCAAGCGAGGAACAGCTTTGCTGTTTACAGGTTTTGTTCTGAAGGTAGTTTTGATTTACGCTATGTCTAATAAAGCAAAGTAATATAAAGTTAAATATTTAATTGCGCTGATGCTTTTGGCGGCAAAAACTCATTTGTTACCTCATTGAGTTGAGGTATTCAGCATGATCTTGTCTGTTATTGGTAAAGAAAATTCCCTATTTTATGATATAAAGGCAAACACATCAATGTGATTATGATATCCATTTGTGTAAGGCCCATTCTCTTGTAAGCTTGAACTCAGGAGGTAAGGCAAGAGTGCCGCAAGGCAACAGGGGACTTGTCATAGGTCAGTGTCCCAACTTGTAATTGGACAACAGAAAGTGTGGATGTGGGCAGCTAGCAGAGCTGCTGCCTCAGAGTTCTGGAGTTTGCACATTCCCCTGTGACCATGTGGGTTTCCAGCAGGTGCTCCGGTTCCCTTCCACTTCCCAAAGACATACGGTTTGGTAGATTAATTAGCCTCTGTAAATTCCAAGGTATGTAGATGAGCAGTAGAACCTGGGTGGAGTTGTTGAGAGAATAAAATGGTATTTATGTGCGATTAGTGAAGATGGCTGGTACAGACTCTGAGTTGAAGGGTACGTTTCTGTGCTGTATCTTTCTATGACTCCATCTTATGGCGTTAATAATTTTGATCATTGGATTTTGACAATAATGAGCTATCACACCAGAAAGATCCCATATCTGATCCCGGGGTTGGGCTGAGCTAGCTACTTTAGCCAAATATATCATCAGTTGGGCTCAGGGGAAGGTACTATTTGACCAGAATTCCCACTCTTGACTGAGCTTGTGCAGTGCAGTGAAAGACATTTGATGACAGGATTGTGTGCAGGTATCGTCAGAATAGAATGACCTGTTTCCAGGGCACGTGTAAGATCAATGTCAATATTAGTGAGTTCCTGGTAAGCTGTTACTACTTGTCAAACTATACTTGGACAAAAACAAATGCCACTGAGTGAATACTTATTTGAATTATCAGGGGTTATTTAACTTTGAAGTTGATGCAATTAGTAAGTCATATTAATACATATATTTAATAAAAAGTATGCCTTAAATGAGAAAAATTGCACAATGAGAAAAAGTGGTGCTTTAAATTTTGATATATCTTATTTATTCAAATAAGTGATCATCTCTGAGCATTAACTCACAAAGTGTTTCCATGAGCTTGGGCCACACTTTTACTGGCTGAAGGACAAAATTGCTCTGAAGTGTAATTTAAAACGTGCTTTTCTTTTCAAATACCTTCCTGCTGTGTCTCAATTAATCAAAGATTTACCATAAACCTTGCCCAGCAGCCCCCAAAGCCAAATTAAGGCATGAAATACGGCTGCCTAATTTTTTCTAATTTGTATGGTAATTAAAATCCCTACATTCTTTTTCCTATTTAATTGTTCTCCCACAAGGTGGCTGATTGAACATTGCACATGCTCGCTGTGAAAATGATCTTTTCATGGATATTTTCCAAATTATGATGATTTTGCCAGCTTAACTCATCAAGTACTGAAACCATTTGACAAGGAAACGATTGAAAAAATGACTTCAGCAGGAAGTATTTGCATGGCACCATCATGATTTATGGCCCAGTCCTTTGCAAAACCCTCGCAGCCTAGAAATTCATTCAGGCAGTTGGCAAATGGGTGCAGAGACTCTAAATCTCCACAAGCAACTTTCTTGCTGCCAGTGGCCCTCAGGAATGAATGAGGAAGGTAAGGGAGAATAGGATAAGGGATTGAACCCTGAGCAAGCAGTAACAGTCCAGTGTGTGTACAGAGCCCCGAGAAGATCTGTTTCTCTTCCTGGGTCCACAAAAACATTGTCTAGAATCATTTATTTAATGCCTACCCTTTATTAAATGCTACTGGCAAGGGAACAATAGCCTGTCACATTTATCCCTAACCAATTTGTAGTCTTAGCCTGAAAAGGTCTGTAGGTCCCTTTTTATGTATGTAATGCCTGTTTTACATAGTTATCCAATGAGGTGAGTTTTCTGCTTTTACATCACCAATACATTGGTACAGACTTATGCCTGCGTGTAATTGATGCAGGGAAGTCCTCTGGTTAACTGCTTTGAGGAGTTAGAACTCTGAAGGTCCATTTAACTTTTCTCTGCTGGATTTCTGCCATCTTCTTAATCTTTTTTTTTAACTGTAACAAAGAGGTTGAACACTCTGCGCCTAGAGTTTTATATATGTCAGTATCAAAACTCACTAAAAATGGTTAAAAAAAATTTGGGTTAAGACAGTATAACTGAAAGGAAGAGAGGCTTCAGTGTCTTAAGGGAACAGGGAAATTTGGAAGGCATATAAAAAGCAGTGCTGATAATAAACACACTATCACATAAATTACTACAAATGATTCCTGGAATGGCAGAACTGATGTATGAAGTGGGGTTGGGTCAATCAGACTTATATTCACAAGAATTTAGAAGAATAAGAGGAGACCCAATCAATACCTACAAAATGTTAGCATGATTGGACAGATTAGATGCAGGAAGGATGCTCCTAATGGCAGGGCAGTCCAGGATCAGCGACACAGCCCAAGGTTTAACTATTTAAGACTTTTAATGAGAAGTTTCTTCTACCTGAGAATAGTGAGCCCATGGAATTCTCTACAAAAGAAGGCCATTATTAAATATATTCAAGAAGGAGTTAGATTATTTAGGATCAAGAGAAATGGGGAGAAAGCTAAAATAGGAAGTTGGCTGACTTGCCCCAAGCATATTAAATGGCAGAGCAGGCTTGGAGGGTTGAATAGCCTATTCCTGCTCCCATTTTCTCTTTTCTACGCTTTGACACGAAGCAGCGTAAAGATATTACCATCAGGCTGTGTTGTTTTTCCTGTGGTGGCTAGGCATTTATATGTACAACACATTGTCATTGTCATCTGCTTCATTTAGAGTCGTAGAGTAATACAGCATGGAAACAAGCCCTTTGGACTAACTTGTCTGTGCCAATCATGATGCCCATCTAAGCTAGTCCCATTTGCCTGCACTTGGCCATGTGTGCCCATAGACAGTTCTCTTTCACAGATGTACATTATAATAGTGCATAAAATAACCCCAGTCAAAGACAGTGTTATGTAACTTTTAAGTCTTTGTTCACTGGAATATCATTGTCTCCAGCTGGAAACATTGAATAGGTCAGACAGCACCTGTGGTAAGAGCAACAGAGCTAATGCATTTCTCGTATTTTCCAGTGACATAGAGGAAGTCATTTGGCCCATCAAGTCCATGCTGGCTCTCGGAGGAATCCCATCATTCATATTTCCTCACTGACGAACTGAGGAAGGGTCTTCTGACTGAAGCATTAACTTTGTTTATATTTCCAGAGGTGTTGCCTGACCTGCTGAATGTTCCCAGCATTTTCTGTTTTTATTTCAAATTTCCAGCATCTGCATTGTTTTAGGTTCTTTGAAACCCTGATATTCACTCCCTTAGCTCATCATCTCTGTTTTCTTGTAAGTCTCTTATTAAAGTAACTTTAGCCAAGTTTTCATTCATCTCACCCAATATCTTCTCATAAGGGTAGCGTAGCAGTTAGTGTAATGCTATTACAGCACCAGGGATCTGTGTTCAATTCCGGCTGCTGTCTTTAAGGAGTTTGTACGTTCTCACTGTGTTTGTGTGGGTTTCCTCCAGGTGATCTGGTTTCCTCCCACATTCCAAAGACGTACAGGTTAGGAAGTTGTGGGCACACTATGTTGGCGCTGGAAGTATGGTGACACTTGCAGGCTGCCCCCCAGAACACTATATGCAAAAAGATGCATTTCACTAGGTGTTTCGATGTACATGTGACTAATAAAGATACAGTATCTTATCTTATAACTGGACTCCAACATTTGTCTGCATTTGCTCATGTGACATTCTATAAATATATATTGTTTGGCATTTGTGTGAATATAACTGTTCTCTTTCAAAAACCCATTTCCTTGTAAAAACAATCCAGCATTTTACATCCCTGCCTGTGAAAGATTTAATCCTTGAACTAATATCAGTGCTTAACCTTATTATACCAGCTTCATTAACACTGGGAATGTATTTATTTTTCTTTTGCAAAATAGTTCCTCTGTATTCTGAAAGTCACCCATTCATGTTTGGCATTAATAGAATAGTATCTAAATCCAATGAGAGGTACTGTGGGCAACAAAGATTACAGGCTTACTTTGCTTCAACTGCTACCCATAGCCTGGTGTTGCCTGATGTACCTTTCTTTCAACTTTTCTAATCCACCATCAATGACTAATCTTTAAACTCTCACGCAGACATTTCAAATAGATGTTCTGTATGGTACACCCATTTTTCAATGGTTTTGAAGGCAAACACAAGAGTATCAGCTGCTGGTTGTATTCATCTTTAAAGTCTCCCTTGATAAAGAATGGAAAGCAGCAAGATCTCATGTATTGGCCTGGATTACAGGCCTCCTAACCCCACTCACTTTGTTTTAAGAATACCAAGAATCTTGAGATGTTTCCTGCAAGGGATTCAACTCCCCGAAGATTCAGTTCATCTGTGACCATACCTTGAAAACCTTGGTGATCAATGTCCAGCACAGTGACACAGCAAGAAGAACTGCTGCTTCACAGCACCAGAGACCTGGGTCTAATCCTGATCTTGGGCACTCTCTGCTTGCATGTTCTCCCTGTGACCGCATGGGTTTCTTATAGGTGCTCTGGTTTCCACCCACATCCCAAAAATATGGGGGTTGGTAGGTTAATTGGCCACTGTAAATTGCCCCAAGTGTGAAGGTGGAGGGTAGACTCCAGGGGGAAGCTGATGAGAATGTGGGGAGAGATTTTAAAAAAAAGGGATTATTATAGGATTAGTGCAAATAGGTGGCTGATAGTCAGCATGAATTTGATGGGCTGAAGGGCCTGTTTCCATGCTGTATCACTCAATGACTTTATGACTCAATGAGCAGTATTGGAGTAGAGGCTTGACTCCATATCTTGCAGCAATTTACTGCGGTCTTCACCTATTGAGACAGCACGTTTTTCCAAAGTGGCTACTTGTGGACAAAGTTTATTCTCTAACCACCTGACCCATGGCTCCAGTCTAAAGACCATGAGAATAAGAGGCCCATCATAAAATAAATATTCTGTCACCTGCAACCTGATCTGAATCCATTGAAGTTTGGAAGCAACACTTTCACTTCCTGGACTTCAGAGACTCATGTCTCTGACTGTACTGGAAGTGGTTGCAGTACATTGCCAACTGAGTTTCCAAACTGACAGTTGCCTATGGTAACCTCCACTAAATGGGGTTGGGCCTTGCCAACTGCTGTGGAGCACAACGTGAATGAGTGTGAGGAAGAAGAGGAAAAGAAGGCAGAGGATGAAAATAGAATGAGGAGCTGTGACAAAAAAAAAGATTTATTTATTAGTCGTGTACATCGAAACACACAGTGAAGTGCGTCTTTTTGAGTTACTGAGTATTGTTAGTTGCTAAGTGGTCTTCTGCATCCCCTTGGTGTCTGTCTTCCATGTACCTTTGCTTGTCCCGTGAGTCATAGACAGTTACAGCCATGTTTGACCTGATCAGTTTTGCTGTACCTTTGCTGCTATTGTGCCCCTCCCAGTCCTAATTACTAGGAACTGCTGGTTGGTGAGTGATGCACTATGTTGCATGGATGAATGTGTGAGGCTATTGTTGGGAATTGGACTCTATGCTCTTGACCAGAAATATGAAGTCATTAAATTGGTAGCATAGCGATTAGCGCGACGCTATTACAGCACCAGCGATAAGGTTTCGACTCCCGTCGCTGTCCGTAAGGAGTTTGTATGTTCTCCCGTGTCTGCGTGGGTTTCCTCCTGGTGCTCCGGTTTCCTCCCACATTCCAAAGACATACGGGTCGGTTAATTTGGGTTTAAAAAAAAAATGGGCGGCGTGGACTCATTGGGCCGGAAGGGCCTGTTACCACGCTGTAAAAATAAAAAAAATTGCTTGCAGGTGGATGTTCATTACCTATGGAGTTTGATTTCTTATATTTACTTTGTGCTTAGAGGTCTTCTTGGAGCAGGCACCTTGGAGAGCCCTCTCTCACCTGGTTCACTCATTCCTTTTAGGACATGACATTGATTCCAGCCTTTAATAGGTGCAGGCTGGCTTTAGTCAAAGGTCCAGCTGGTGTTAGTCTGTCACAATACTGGCCTTTGTGTTTGTGCTCTGAGGCAACAATGCAGTTAGCATCCACTAATTGCTAAATTAATGATAATGTCATTATTTTTTGCATATTTTGTGCATCGTGCAAATGGTCAAACAGTGCTGTTCTATTATGTATCCTGATACCAACATCCACGTTTCAATGCTATCCAGTTTAGCTACTTCCCCCCACTTCACACCATCACCCAATATACTTGGTTGGAAAAGGGATCAACATTCCCCATTCCTTACCCATTACTGTATATTTGTTGGCAAATACTGGGAGATTAGAACACAACAGCAGGAGGAGGCCAGCTGGGTCTTTGGTCTCCTCCATTATCAAACACGATAATGCTGTTCATCTACTTAAGTTCCTGCTTTCTTTCCGTATCCTCTGATTTCTGTACATTATTGGATCAGTAAGCTTATTGTAGTTCCAGGCCTAAGCCACATTCAGTTTAATTGCTGTTGGCCAATTGATAAACAAGGGTGGAACAAAGTCCATAGGTGCTCCGTCATGAATGCATGAAGTGAGTATAGCCAATGTGTGCTGAATGAATTCCTCCGCTTAACAAATATTAAGAATCCAAAGTGAAGGAATAATATCCTCAGTAATATATCCACAGTAATACTGGAATGGGAATAGAAGAAAGGAAAGAAGTGTTAGAGCTCTTGTGAAGCTCTTTTGCATTGTCCTAATGGTTTGAGTACTGTGAGATGTGTTTACTGTTAAGAATGAAACAACACTGCAGATGCTGGAAATTTGAAATAAAAACAAAAAATGCAGTAAATACTCAGGAGATCAGGCAGCATCTGAGAAGCAGTTAACATTTCAGGTTAAAGACTGTTCATCAGAACTTCACCTAGAAAATAAAGGAGCAAAAAGCGAAAAACAAGTTAGTTTTTGAGAGAAAAAAAATGAACATTTTTCTCTCTGGCCCAACTCTGACGAAAGGCCTTTGACCTGAAACATTAAACCTTGTTTCTCTTTCCACAGATGCCGCCTGACCTGCTGAGTGTTTTCAGCATTTTCTGTTTTTATGTTGTGTTTACTCAGATTTCTTTGAAGGTCAAAAGCTTGATTTTTGGAATAAATTGCTTGTTAACTTCACCAATAAAGAGAAAACTGCAAGAGTTTATTTTAACTCTCTGCCACATAACCTTATAAATCACAGCCAGCGAAAGCTTGCAAAAAACATATTGTGCTATTAAACGCTGAAAATCAAATAAAAAGTTAGTTGGCAATGTTAGGTTCAATGTTCTCAAACTATTAATAAATCCCCCTGAGATTAACGTTACCGGATAAAATTCTCTTGGAAGGAATAGGAAAAGTATGAACTGAACAATTAATTGACTTGAATATTAAGAAACACCAATGCATCTGTCATGGCTTCATTGATCAATTTAAAATCATAGATTCCAGCAGGATCTATCCTGGGAATCTGACTATTGAATGTTAATTATTGATCTCCTTGAACTATATATCTACTATGTAAATATCCATTCAACTGAACATCAGTCGATCTGTCCATTACCAAGACCACTTATCTCTAACTCCGGTTCTACCATAAACCTGCTTCTTTTGAAACCTCACTTCCATACACATTCTCTCCAGAAACTTCCTCACTACCATTTGCCTATCATAAACAATGACTTGTCCTCTGTATGAACCTTAGCCCATATTGACCTTCGTACATCCACTACCTTGTGGTCACTGGCTTGCAATGGCTCCATACCAGAGTGCCATTATATTATATTGTTTTCCACTTTCAGAACACTATATGTATTTCTCTTTTTTGAAAAACCACTGCATAAGTTGGAGCCTGTTCTGTAATGTGCAAGGCAGAAAGAAGTAGCATAATGATTCCATTTTACTGAGCAGCAATGTACATATTTAATTACTGATAGAGGAGCCAAACTGCTAGATTTATTCCTGTATGTCCATTTTAAGAAATTTACCTGTATGAGCTTCATACTCAGCTCCAATTGCCTTCATGCTTCTGCCATACTTTGTCTCTATAAATACTTCAGTCATATGTTCCCTTCAAAATCTATGTTCATGGGTATTTTTCCTCACTGCACTTTGCTAAATGGTTGCAGACTCTTGATTCATCTTTGGTCTGCGATTTGATCATCTCTCCATGGATGACTCCATCCTCCCTGTTGCCTTTAAATGCCTTCTAAATGTTTACCCATGTCCAAGTGTTCACATTCTGGCCATTCAACACAAAAGTGTCAGCTCCTTTTCTGTAAAGACACCTAGAAAATCCTTTTTGGTAAAGGTTTTGTTTAAATGCATCTTGCAGAGCATGGAATGTCTGAATTCGTGAATGATTTTTGGGGATAGCATGTTGCGATAAAAGGTTGCGTCATAAATCAATGTAACTGCAGCAACAACAGCTTGCATTTATATAACCAGCACTATAAAATGTCCTAAAGTATTTAAATGCGTCAGTGTCTTTGTAAGTGAGTGGATGAATGCCAAATGGTTATTAAGGTCATGTGTATACCTGGAAAATAAGTGTTAAATGTTTTACAATGAACAGTATATCTTTGAAATGGAGCAGGAAAATTATTCTACTCATGTAGCTCTCCATGACTGACAAAATTTGACCTTTTAAGAAAAACAAAAATTCAGCAGATGCCAATTTGTAGGAAAAAAATGTCCAATTTTATTAACTCAGATCTGCGAAACCTTTTCAACAAAGAACTCCTGTCAGTGATTGGAATATAATTTTCTATTTCTATAAACAAGTCCAGCTCCAAGCATATTTCTTTATTCCCATCTGGATATATCACAGGCAATTTAATTCTGGTCTATTTGTTTCTAACGTCTTACTTGAGAGAAAACCATTTTGGAAATTAATTGGTTTGAGATGATGTGAGTTTACACTATGAGGTCTATTCTGTATTTTCAAAAAACTCCACAAGGAAACAAAGCTTCTATCTTTAAAATGGATTACAGACAGAAGTGCTTGTATTAAAGTCACTGCAACAAAGATCCAAAGATCTCTGGTTTGGGTTGACGTATCACAGAGAGGAACAAGGCATGGAGTTGGGGTGGGGAGAGGTTGGTAGTGAGAGAAAGGATTGAGACTACAATAGAGACAGGGTGGGGATCCATAGATCTGTTTTCCTAGTATGTAATGCGATGTACAATGCACAGAACCCAATTTGCTTACTTGGAATTTTATTTCTAAAATCTGCAATGAGGGCAAACATGATTCTGATTTTAAAATGTCAGAAAGCAAATAATATTAAGTACATGAATTTTTGATGAAACATCTGAACACTGTTATGTTCAACAACCCCATAGGTACTTACATCTGAACAGACATCAGCCTGCCTTGCTGAAGGAAGAGGGAAAGTGCATTTCTCAGTTAGCTCGCAGATTTGATGTGTGCATCAAATTAATTGTTCACTGCCAATGGGCATTGCCAGATTTCAAATCATTTTCAGCAACCCTATTAGTCTGAACAAGATAAGCTTTCCAGTTTTGTGAATCATGGCAGTAAAACCTGTTCCACTGGCCCTGAATGGCAGAAGGATCTACCTAGGCTGCTCTTGCAGTTGGGGAGTACCCTTGCAGAATGGAGCAGAGAAATGTTTTTGGTACTAGAATCTGTTAGGTATTTGTTCCATGTGGAAAGGAAGGCAACATTCGGATTTCAATGTTTAAATGCACGTGCAGGTGCCAGAGGTTGCTGTCAGTTTAGATTAATGATGGCTAGTACTAACTGTTTTACCATCATTACAACTGCAAATTCTAGAACAAAGTGTAGTGAAACTCTTTTACTCTATACAACTCTCTTTCCAAACTTCCAGTAAGATTTTCTGCTTAAGGTGTCGATATTAGCCTTAAGTTAACATGGCTTTAAATCTAAATATAGCTATTGAATGTGGTCATGGAGAGATACAGCATGGAAACAGGCCCGTTGTGTCTACACTGACCATCAAGCACCAATCTACATCAATTCTACACTAACTCATTTCAGTGTATTTTTATTTTATTCTGCCCATATCCCCAGCAACTCCCACCCAGATTCTCCCACATTTAGAGATAACGTAGAGTGGCCAATTAATCTATCAACTTGCACGTACCTTTAGGATGTAGGAGGCATTTGGAGAACCCAAGGAGAACAATACCGGAAGTCAGAATTGAATCCAGGGTACTGGAGCTGTGAGGCAGAAGCTCTACTAGCTGCATCACTGTGCCACTCAGGAACACTTAAATGTTCATTCACTTTATTAAAGAGTGATTCTTTGTCCCGATGCAATTATTCTCTGCCTTCTAACTTCACTTCATCTGAAGATTATTCATAGTTTCCTAATGTGAAAATTTTCATAAAGTACCAGAACTCTTGCAATCAATTATTTTCTAAACCTAAGAGAGGAAGGATAGATTTTGACCATGTGTATTAGTGTAAAACAGGTGGCAGTGAATAGGTAGATAGTTTTACAATTGTGGCAGGGAAGGGACCATTGAGGAGGAGATTGGTTTGTGATTGCTGATGTTGCTCGATCAAATCTTGGAAGGGGGGGGGTGAGTCACTGAACAATGATTTAGTCGTAGTGGGGGGAGGGTGAGATGAAGATTGGAAAGAGGCCTGAGGACACTGGCAGCGAAGGTGGGGCAGGGGATGCTTGGCTTTGGTCAGGAATGATCTCCAAGGGACAAAAGTTAAAGAGGACCACCGTTGTGAGGAAGTCAGACTCCTCAGAATTTTGAGCACAGTGAGGTCTGATCAGGCTCTTTAAATACCAAACAGACCTCCAGTTAAAGCTAGACTCACTGATGCCATCAGCCTTAAAGAGCTGGTGGAATTTTGGCAGTCAATACGGCTTTTGACCTCACTGTGAGTGCCTAACCACATCCATGCACCTGCAGGTCAAGGGGATAAAAGTGCCTGTATCAACTTCAATCCCTGGTCTTCTATTCCAACCTCCAAGTGACCCTCCAAGTACAAAAAATGACATCTCTGACCTGGAATAACATGCAGAGAATTAGTGTTCCAACAGTTCATTTTATGATGGGAGCTGATTAGTTCGACAAACAGAGAAACACCATGCAGCAGAGGTTCTTAAGTGCCCCATTATACCTTTGGAGCCATACAAATGTGTATAACTAGGACTCCCCCAAAAAACAAGATTTTATGTCTCCTCTTTATTCTTCATTCATGGGACATGACATGTCTGTCATTGGCAAGCCCAGCATTTGGATTAGTTGGATTGGTTTATTATTGTCACGTGTACTGAGATACAGTGACAAACTTTTGTTTTGCGTGCCATCCAGACAGATCATTTCATGCATAAGTACACTGAAGTAGTACAAAAGGAAAACAGAATGCAGTTACAGAGAAAGTGCAGTGCAGGAAGACAAATAAAGTGCAAGGGCCACAATGAGGTAAATTGGGATATCAAGAGTTCATCTTTTGGCATATGAGAGTTCCATTCAAGGGCCTGATGACAACGAGATAGACGCTGTCCTTGAGTCTGGTAGTATGTGCTCTCAAGCGTTTGTATCTTCATCCTGACAGGAGAAGAGAGAATGACCGGGGTGGGAGGGTCCTTATTGATGTGAGCTGCTTTCCCGAGGCAGTGGGAAGTGTAGACAGAGTCAATGAAGAGGAACCTGACTTGCGTGATGGACTGGGCTGCGTTCACAATTCTCTGAAATTTCTTGCAGTCTTGGTCTAATTCCCATTTTTACTTGCACATGAATAATTGGTGAGCCATCTTCATGGACCACTACTGTATCTAAAGTGCAGGTATTCCCACAGCATTTAACGGTATGTTAAGTACAACTGAATAACTTAGTAGACCATATCAGAGAGCAGTGAATGACACTGATTGAGGGTCTGGAGTCACAAATAGATCACCATACAAGGATGCTAGGTTCCTTTCTTTAAATAGCATCTATGAAGCAGTTGGGTTTACGACAGTTTAGTAGATGCATGATCACCATTGCAAGCTTTTAAAATCAAATTTATTTAATTAAATTCCAGAGCTGCTGTGGCTGGATTTGAACACATATTCTGACATAATTGTTCTGGATTACCAGCATGTCTGCTCAGCTGTCACACTTATTAGTCCAAGCACAGCTAACCTTGGGAAGCAAAGTAACTTCTAATTCATTCAAACACGATTTAGCCTACCTTCTAGATGAGCAGACTGATTCATGCTGACAATGACTCTGATTTATTTTAAGGATCGTGTTACACTGTTGCATTAAGCAGCTTCTATTTCAAGGCTTTTAATTCAGTGTATGTTGAGATGGACGTGAACTAGCTTCACCATTTATGCTGCTAAATTCAGCTCCCTTCTCCCAGTGATAAATTCAGAGCTCAGGACAATCAGAACAAAAAAAAAGCTTGCTCATGTTTACAAAGAACTTGAATTAATTGGCTCTATGCCAAAAGCAGTTTTGAACAGTGCAATCCATTTACCTTTTCAATCAATCAGAGCACCTGAAGTTATAAATTTAGCTGCAAAAATAGGCCCATTTTGCTGAGTATATGTGTTCATTTTACTAAATACATGAGCTGCCATATCAAAGACTGGCATTTTAGGATCATTCTCTGTAAGGTGCAGAACCGACATTTACAGCTTTCCAGCCTGTCCCTCACAAAAAGGTTATCTTATGACTTCCATGTACAGTGTTATGCCAGGCATGTTAATGGATTTCCTGAAAAAGTACAACTTAAGATTCTCCAAAATGCCAAATTTCATATAATTCTTACAGCAATGTTTTGAACATTCAAGTGGAAAGAGTGATCATGACATTTTGCTTAAATCCATCTATCACATCGAGCATTTTTTGTCATACTGCATAGTAGCACATCACGTGGAAAATAATGATTTTTCTCTGGTTAGTTCAAATATCATGTTTATGAGAAATGTCATTTGAGAGTTGGGTGTTGCTTGAAATATTGCTTCAGAAGATAGAAGTATGAAAGCTACCCTTAAAACCAGCATAGAAACATAAGACTACCAACTGTAAGATAGATGCTAAATCATATGCACTATGCATGCAACATTCAGAATTTCCTATGTTCTGTCTAAATGTACCAAAGTGGATCAGTTCCTTTTCAACGCCAAATACAGATACAGATACTGAATGATTTTTATTCCATAAATAAATGTTCCCATCTAGTTTGCCTCCAGGACTCTCTTGTGTACAGAGGCAAAAGCCTTTAATGTTTGTAACCTGAGTCAATGGATCAATTCACAAGATCACAAGACAAAGGAGCAGAAGTAGGCCATTCGGCCCATTGAGTCTGCTCCATGAGCTAAACTAATACAATTCCTATCTAGCCCCAGTTTCTGGCCTTATCCCCATATTCCTTGATACCTTGACTAATTAGATATCTATCAATCTCCTTAAATGCCCCCAATGATTGGGCCTCCACAGCTATACGTGGCAAAGAATTCCATAATTTCACTACCCTCTGGCTAAAGAAATTTCTCCTCATTTCTGTTTTAAACCGGTACCCTCTAATTCTAAGATTGTGCCCTCTAGTTCTGGACTCACCCACTAGGGGAAACAGCTTAACCACATCTACTCTGTCCAGTCCTTTCAATATTCTAAATGTTTCTATGAGGTCCCCTCTCATTCTTCTGTACTCCAATGAATACAGTCCAAGAGCCGACAAACGCTCATCGTAAGTAAGCCCTTTCATTCCGAGAATCATCCTCGTAAATCTTTTCTGAACCCTCTCCAACATCAGTACATCCTTCCCAAGATACGGGGCCCAAAACTGCGCAGTTTTCCAAATGAGGCCTCACCAGTGCCCCATAAAGCCTCATCAACACCTCCTTACTTTTATACTTTATACCTCTGGAAATGAATGCTAACATAGCATTCGCTTTCTTTACCGCCGATCTGACCTGATGATTAACCTTTAGGGTATCCTGCACGAGTACCCCCAAGTCCCTTTGTACTTCTTTGATCATCAGTCCAGCTGAAGGGTCTTGACCTGAAACATCGACTGTCCATTTCTCTCCACAGATGTTGCCTGACCTGCTGAGTCCTCCAGTGTTTTGTGTGTTGTTCCAGATTCCAGCACCTGCAGTCTCTTGTGTCTATATTTAAGAGAAACTAGGGAGTACATGAGAGAAGAGGAAATACAAGGTCATAGTGATTGCTTCAGTTGAACTAAGATAGTATGTAATAAGTGTTGCACATAAACAACTCCTTTGACCAGTTCGGCTACTGTTAAGCTGCAACTTTTATGTGAACCTTCCTCCACTGGGCTTCAGGGTGCCAGCAAGTCAGCTGAACGTACAGGCAGGAGATCCTATTAATTCTAAGGGCTGGGCTTCATTAACAGAGGCCACTGACTCAGAATTGATATTGGTTTATTATTATCACTTGCACCAAGGTACAGAGAAAAGCTTGTCTTGCATACCGATCGTACAGGTCAATTCATTACACAGTGCAGTTACATTGAATTAGTACAGAATGCATTGAGGTAGTACAGGTAAAAACAATAACAGTACAGAGTAAAGTGTCACAGCTACAGGGAAAGTGCAGTGCAATAAGGTGCAAGATCACAACAAGGTAGATCATGAGGTCAGAGTCCATCTCATAGTATAAGGGAACCATTCAATAGTCTTATCACAGTGGGATAGAAGCTGTCCTTAAGCCTAGTGGTACGTGCCCTCAGGCTCCTGTATCTTCTACCTGATGGAAGAGGAGAGAAGAGAGAATGACCTGGGTGAGTGGGGTCTTTGATTATGCTGGCTACTTCGCCAAGGCAGTGAGAGGTAAGGACAGAGTCCAAGGAGGGGAGGCTGGTTTCCGTGATGCGCTGGGCTGTGTCCACAACTCTCTTCAGTTTCGTGGTCCTGGGCAGAGCAGTTGCCGTACCAAGCCCTGATGCATCCAGATAGGATGCTTTCCATGGTGCATTGATAAAAGTTGGTGATTGTCAAAGAGGACGTACCGAATTTCTTTAGCCTCCTGAGGAAGTAGAGGCTTTCTTGGCCGTGGTATCTATGTGATTTGACTAGGACAGGCTATTGGTGATGTTCACTCCTAGGAATTTGAAGCTCTCAACCCCCTCAATCTCAGCACCATTGATGTAGACAGGTGCATGTACACCGCCCCCTTTCCTGAAGTCAATGACCAGCTCTTTTGTTGACAAAACAAAATTGATGGTTTTGGAAGGGTATGCTGGAATTGCAGTGCGCGATTGGCCCTGGAAATTGTTATGCATCTGGAGAAAACACTAATGGTCCACTAATGACCTTTCAGCTATAAACTAAGTATTGCTTTCTGGGCTCCACTTGGCTGGATCACCGGCTGAAAATTACAATATTTTGTTTTCTATTTTTCCTTTTTTGCAGATCTTCTCTCCCCTCTGCTTCTCACACCACGTGGTTCAAGGAACGACACAAGGGAAGACTCCAACTGTTCCCAGGCTGAAACAATGCTCCCCTTAATTCATCTGCTTGTTAGATTCATGATGAGGTGACCTTTAATTTTTTTTCCTCCTTCCTCCCATTCCAACCATCTGATATACATGTCCAAGAATGGATCAACTTCAGCAAGAAAGAATTAAACCAACTACACTTGACATTCAATAGCATTACCAACACCTAGGCATCAATATCCTGAGGTCCTGAGGGTCGCAAATGGCCAGAAACACAATTGGACTCTAAATACTATGGCTACAAGAGCAGGTCAGAAGATGAGTATCCTGCAGTAAATAGCTCACCTCCTGACACCTCAAAGCCTTTCCACTATTTGAAAGGCACAAGTCAAGAATGTGATGGGACACTATCTGCTTTCCTGGGTGAGTGCAGCTCTAATATTTCTAGGAAGCAATACAGACTCAGACAAAGGACCCCACTTGACTGGTACTCCATCAACCACACTAAACATTTATTCCCTCCACCACCTGTAGCTGCAGTGCGTACTGTCAACCAAATGCACTGCATTTACCGCCCAGGCCATTCTGACAGAACCTCCCAAGCCCACAGCTACCTCAACAAAGATAAAGGCAGCAGGAGTATAAGATCACCACCACCTGCATGTTCCCCTTCAAGCATACACCATCCTGTGAGAGTACCTTCAATAGTGGGACTGCAGCAGTTCAGTTCACTACCACCCTCTCATGGGCAATGGATGGTAACTTTGCCAGCAACACCCAGATCCTGAAAAATGAATACGTAAATGAATGAGCAATTGAAATATTTGCCATCCTAATGAATGGTACCTTAGGCTGGACATTCAATGTGCTTTTCCCTTGGAGATGCCAAAGCCCAGAAATTCAGTAGCTGTATTTCTGAAGCAACAAAACCTTGTTGCTTCATGTATCCATTCTGATTTGTCTGAATGCAATCGGATCATAATTTTAGATCTCCATCCCAGTGCAACATTGCAAATGCACGCTAATTTGGCAATGTGTCCATATTAAGGATGCAGAATGGGCTCAGTCAATTCCTGCTGGAACTTTGTGCAGCTGCTAGCACTTAGCTGCACAGCAAGTGGGTCTCAGTCCTTAAAGGGGTACTCACGATGGTGCCATAGGAGAGGAGAGGCAAGTGTTTGAACATTAAAGTCACAACCTGCAGGTCCCAGCAGATAGAGTCTCCATGTGGAAGGAGGTACCACAAGAGGAGAGTTTTCATGAGAGGTCTGCTGCAGATCCAGACTGCATGCAGACAAAATGCAGATTGCTGCATTTTCTGGCCTGCCTTGCTAAAAAAAAAGTGCGAATGGCCCTGAAAGGTCGATTGGGGATTAATGTGTGGATAATTTCCAGATAAAAACCATGTTCTATCCAGCTCAATGATAGATGCTTGCTGAGATAGTATTGGTGGGAGGGAAGTAGCAGTCTACTTATTACCAGTCTCTGGAGAGTCACCACACTGTTACTTCAATTCCACTCCCCATCCAGACCAATGGCCTCAAAATCTCTTTCAAAACCAAAGATAACAGAACTGATGCCAATGCAAATTAAGCATTTGACAATTACAATTGATGCTTAGAGATTATTAGCTAACATTTAAAATCACTTCAGGCAGAAAGGAATCTGAACACAATGCAGGATTTCAGCTGTAGATAGGCTCACGATTACAGTTTAGTAAAATCACTTTAAGTACCTAAGGCTTTGCAAAAGTGAGATTCACAGTTCATATTTGGTATTAATGATAATTTAACAGCTTTGAATGTGTAGGCGTTCTCTGCTGAAGGATAATTACAAATATATGGCTTGGCCCTTAGGTGCATTAGCTCCATGCCTTTGATTGTTTGACTTCCTTCTGGATGCTCAGTTTTACCTGTATAGTAAGTAATTGTCTGTGACTTTTTTCTTCCTTGGGTCGTCATCTTATCATTACTGGGATAGATAACCTGCACACAATTTTTTTCTTCATTCTTGCATGTTCAATATATTCTTCAACGAGTTTAAGGCATAAATTATCAAATTTGGTTCAGACCAACTTACAAATTTTACTTAAGATATCTTTATTAGTCACATGTACATCGAAACACACAGTGAAATGCATCTTTGCATAGAGTGTTCTGGGGGCAGCCCGCAAGTGTCGCCACGCTTCCGGTACCAACCAGCGACCTAAGGCACGCTTCTGTCCAATTAAACATCTTGATATTTTATAATTCCACCCAAACATCTTATTTTCCCTGACATAAGAAAATAGAAGCAGGAGAAGGATTTCAGGCCACTTAAGCTTGACTCACCTTTCAATATGATTATGGTTGATATGCCACAGGTTTCATCTCCTCCTTGATGTTTAATCCCCCTCCCCCCGCCAGCCCTCAATTCCCCAATCTTTCAGTATTGTATTTAACTTCTCCTTAAATACCTCCGATGAACCAGCCTCACCAACCCTGTGGGAAAGAGAATTCCAGAGATTCACCAGCTCTGTGGGAAGATTTTCTCTTGCATCCATTATTTCACCAGTTTCTTCCTTCCCTGTCCATCCAATTCTTCTGCTTCCTCCTTTTTGAATGGAGAAGTGCATGGCTTCAATTCCCAAACTCTTCGCAGGATGACAACAAAGTGACCAATTTAAAAGGATTATCTTGTCACAGAGACCTTTGTTTTAACAAGGTGCCAATCAGCAGAATAGGTTTGTGGCAGATTTCAATTATAAAGGCTTTTTGCGCTTCCAAATTTCCTGGCAATTAGACCAGATCTCAAAGGCCATTATTATAGCTTTAATGTCTTCTTGAAAGCTTCTATGTTTCATAATTGGTTAAACAAATGAATTATGTCTTCAATAAAGGTCATGCTGAACACTTCACTTTTCACTGGATACCACACCTCCCTAAAAATGTCATTAAAGCTAGAGGAAATTGAAGTTAAAAATATTAAAAGGCTAGAAGATGATTAAGAAGTATTAAATACATTTGGATAATTTGTTAAATCAATTTAAATAAAAAACTACCTGCACTGAATGTAATGGTGAGCACTACCACGAAGTACCAGAGGGAGATACAGAATGAAGCAATGCTCCATACACAGAAGAAGAGGGTAACGTTATTTGTGGTAGGGTCAGAGACACGTGAGAAATGGGTGAGACTATTATAGACATAAACCAGAGAACAGATATCTTCGGAGGACATTCAGTGTCTTCAGAGATTTTGAGGGTAACAAGTATCCAAATGGCATTTAGAAGTGTAAAGCAGTTTGTTTCAGGGCTTAATTCCTGGCCGTATGTAGGGTTAAGCCTACAGAAATTGTAATGATGACAGTCTATTCCTTCAGAGCTGAGCCCATGCATGCTATAAATGGATTTAGTGGGAGGGCAGTCAGTCATAGAAGTTGAAAAGGAAGGAAGGCTGTAAGCCATGCTGATGCAATATGTAGAGGTCTTGTCATGGATGATATAGAAGTCACTCTGTATCAGAATACACGTTCAACATAGCCTCTTGATGCAATCCTCCCAAGATAGAGCAAATTGCACACTTGTAGAATTTAACTGCCAATGGAATTTGATGACTGTCTGAAGAGGAATGTGAAGCTTGGACTAAAAGACAAACTAAGCAGTTAAATGCCTGGGAGAAGTGAGCAAGAACTTGGGTCAATACACACCAAATCTACGATCAAGAAGAGTTCAAGCGACGTAGAGCCAAGAGCTAAGTGAATGAGAACACAACATCTTCAGATGTGGCTTGATAATTTGAATGAACAATATCACATTCAATATATTTTCTGTGACATAAGGAGAATGTTAAGGGCATTCTTTGAAAGCCAAGGAACTGTATTGCTGACCATTTGAATATCTGTCAACAAGGATAAGCACATGTTTATTTTGCTGTCCCATCAGGGACTGGGCAGAAGGGACCAATTCTGAAGTATTTGGGTGGCCATCATAAGGCTGCAAAACAAATCTTCAAAGCAAAGTAACAAACAGACAAGAGAATTAAACCTGCGTGAAATGACTCCGAGTGAAGAACAATTTATTATGAGCAGCCTGAGTTCAAGTACCATTTAGACAGTGATTCAGCATTTTCAGAGCAATGGGATTAGTTGCAGTCCTCAATGGTAAACAGTTGAGAAGAAGAGTCCATGAACTGTTTGGGCACTACAAGAGCCAGATCATTGAAGTTTCAGGACAGTGACTGTACCATTACAAGAGCCTACAGATAAGGTGGAAGGCAAAAGAATCGGTACAAGCTGCTATAGCAAAGTAATTTCAATAGTGTCATACAGCACAAAAGAGGACCTTTGACCTATTATGTCCATGCCAACTATCAAGTCCTATCTTTATTAATCCAGTTTGCCACTTGGTCTACAGCCTACTAAGCCTTGGCAATTCAAGAGCTTGTCCAGATCCTTCTTAAGAGTTGTGAGAGTGTTTGCCTCCACCATCTTCTCAGTCAGTGAGTTGCAGATAGCAGCCTCCTTCTGGGTGAAAATATTCATCCTCAGTTCCCCTCTAAACATTTTATTCCTCACCTCAACCCCCTTAATACCTCTGCCAATTCCAGCATCTGGAGTCTCTTGTGTCTCCAACATCCTGGTGTATCTCCTTTGCACCCTCTCCAGTGCAATCACATCCTTTCTACAGCATGGCAACCAGAACTGCACACAATATTATGAATTTTGATTCATTTTTTGTCACAAGCACTATGGTCAGTTGGGTGTTGACTGCCTTCAATAAAAGATGCTCTATTGGTAGCTCTACCTCAGCCATTTGCTTTGATATGCAGCAACACCCAAGAACCGACAGAAGATGATAAATGAAATTGACTCTAGAAAACTGTAGGTAATCTCACTAGGAATGTTGAACAAGGAACATAGAACAGCACAGGAACAGGCCCTTCAGCCCACCATTTCTATGCCGACCATGATGTCAGTCTAACTAATCCTATCTGCCTGTACATGGTCTGTAGCCCTCCATTCCCTGCCTGTTTATGTGCCTGTCTAAATGCCTCTTAAACTTTGCTGTCACTCTGCTTCCACCACCTTTCCCAACACTGTGTTCCAGGTACCCATTGCCCACTGTGTAAAGAACTTGCCTCACACATCTCCCTTAAATGCTCCCCTTCTCACCTTAAACTTACGCCCTCTAGTACTTGACATTTCTACCCTGGGAAAAAGACTTTGATTATCTACGCTACCGATGCCTCTCATGATTTTATACACTTCTATCAGGTCACCCCTCAGCCTCCGATGCTCCAGAGAAAACAATCCAACAATCTTTATAGCTAAAACTCTCCAATCCAGGCAACATCCTGGTTAACTTCTTCTGTACCCTCTCCAAAGCTTCCACATTCTTCCTGTGGTATGATGACTAGAACTGCTCACAGTACTCCAAACGTGGCTTAACTAAAGTTTTATATAGCTGCAGCGGGACTTCCTAACTTTTATACTCAATGCCCTGACCAATGAAGCCAAGCATGCTGTATTCCTTCTTATCACCCTATCTATTTGTGTTGCCAATTTCAGGAAGCAATAGAATTGTACCTCAAGATCCCTTTGTACATCAATGTTCCTATAGATCCTGCCATTTACTGTATATTTCCCTTTTGCATTTGACCTCCCAAAGTGCAACACCTCGCACTTGTCTGGATTAAACTCCATCTGCCATTCCTCTGCCCAAATTTCCAACTGATCTGTATCCTTTGACGACCTTCCTCACTATCCACAATTCCACCAGTTTTTGTGTCATCTGCAAACTTACCAATCAGACCACTGACATTTTCATCCAGATCATTTAAATATATATCACAAACAACAAAGGTGCTAGCACTGATGGATGGTTGATGTTTCAGGTCGAGACCATGTATTAGGCAATCCTGATGTAGGGTCTCAACCCAAAACGTTGGCTATTCCTCTGCCTCCATAGATGCTTCCTTGGTCCACTAAGTTCCTCAGCAGTTTGCTCCTTGTTCCAGATTATAGCATCTCTTGTGTCCCAACACTGATTATTGCAGAACACCACTAGTCACATACCTGTAGTCACAGACACACCCCTCCACCACTACCCTCTGTCTTCTAAGGCCAAGCCAATTTTGCATCCAACTTACCAATCCACCATGAATCCCATGTGACTTAATCTTCTGGAGCAGCCTACCACGTGGGAGCTTGTCTAATGCTCTACTAAAATCCATGTAGGTAATATCTGCTGCCCAACACTTATCAATCATCTTCATCGCTTCTTCCAAAAACTCAATCAAACTTGCGAAACAAGATCTGCCCTGCACAAAGCCATGCTGACTTTCCCCAATATGTCAATATTTTTTCAAATACACGTAAATCTTGTCCCGATGAATCTTCTCCAATAATTTCTCTTCCACTGATATATGGCTTACTGGACTATAACTTCTGGTTTGTCCCTGATGACCTTCTTAAGCAAAGGGAAAATATTGGCTATTCTCCAGTCTTCTGGGTCCTCATCCATGGCTAAAGAAGATGCAAAGATCTTGGTCAAGATCTTAGCAATCTCTTCCCTTGCCTCTCTCAGTATCTTGCAATAGATCCCATCAGGCTATGTGGCTTTATCCAACTTAATGTTTTTCAGACCCAACACCTCCTCCTTCTTAATGTTGACACGGCCTAGAATATCAGCATACCTGACCTGAAACAGATCTCACAATTGTGCATGTCCTTCTTCTTGGTGACGACCAATGTGAAGTATCCATTTTGGAACTCACCCACTTCTTCTGGCTCCAGGCATAGATTCCCCTCTTTGTCCTTGAGTGGACCTACCCTTTCCCTACTCATCTACTTCCTTTTATAAAATGCCTTGGGATTCTCCATAATTCCATTTGCCAAGGATATATCATGGCCCCTTTCAGCCTTCCCAATTCTTTGCTTTAGTTCTTTACTGCTTTCCTTATATTCCTCAAGGGCCTTGTCTGATTTCGGCTTCCTAAACCTCACAAACCCCCTTTTCTTTTTAACTAAGCTTACAATATCTCTTGTCATCCATCTTCACATGAACATACTGGTCCTGAACTCTCACCAGCCGGCCTCTAAACAACTCCTACATATCATATGTGAATGTATCTCCCAGCAGCCATTCCCAATCTACTCTCCCAAGTTCTTGCCTAATACTGTTGTAATTTAGCCTTCCCCCAATTTAACACTTTCACCCAAGGACCAGTCTTGTCCTTAGAAGTATAGAGAGACAGAGAGACGTTTGGAATCATTTTCACAGATCCCTGAAACTAACAGGATAGGAAGATCAGGTGGTTGGGAAGACACGTAAGGTTATTTCTTTACATAACAACAGGGAGATCTTGTTGGAACTGTATAAATAATACCTAGGTCATGGCAAGATATTGTGCAAAATTCTGGTCACCATGGTAAAGGAAAGGTATGACAGCATTAGAGGGAGTTGGAGGAGTGAGGGCTGGCCAAATGATTTGAAAGGATATTGCTGGGAAATGAAAAAATTTATAGTTCTGAGGAGATACTGATGAGACTAGGATATGAAAATTTAAAAAAAACTGCAGATGCTGGAATTTGAAATAAAAGCACAAAATGCTGAAAACATGCAGGTCAAGCAGCATCTGTGGAAAGATAAACAGATTTAACAATTCTGTACCCAATTTACCAAGTCACCCATGTGACTTAATCTTCTGGACCACCTACTATGTGGGATCTTGTCAAATGCTTTACTAAAGTCGATGTAGGTAACATCCACTACCCGGCCCTTGTCAATCAGAGACCAAATGAGTAAAAATGGCAGTTAGAATCATTGTCTATGTTGTGTGTTACCAATAGCAGAGCTTTGGGCAAGACCAGAAGGTCAGGCTGTACTGAAGGAGAGAGAAAAACTGAGTCAAAATTACGGATGGATGTCTTACAGCAGAAATAACCAGTTCTGATAGAGAGAGAAAGAAAGAAAAAGGGTGCTACCTAAGGTTGAAGAATTTGATATCGAGTCTGGAAGGCTCAAGTGCGCCAAAAGAGAAAACAAGGTGTTGCTCCTCAAGCTTGCATTGGGCCTCTTTATAACAGTGCAGGAGGCCACAGACAGGCTGTGGGAGTGTGATGGAGAACTGAAGAGGCAGGCAGCAGTGAGCTCAGAATCTCCTTGTGAATTGTTCTGCAAAGGGATCACCCAATCTGTGTTTGGCTTCTCCAGTGAGGCCACGTTGTGAACAGTGAATGCAAAACACTAGATTGGAGGAATGCAAGTGAATCATTGCTTCACGTGGAAAGACTGTTTGGGTCCCTGGATGGTGGGAAGGGAAGAGGTGAAAGGATAAGTGTTGCATTGTCTGGGATTAGGCTGGAGGTGATTTATTTGAAATAAAAGAGGCTGAGGTGAGATTTAACAGAGGTATTCAAAATAATGAGGGGTCTAAATAAACACAGTAAAAACAACTGATTTGGGATCCACTGTCTGAAAAGATGGGAAAGGCAAGAATGCTAATCACATTTGAATTTGAAAGGTACTAACCTTCAAAGAGCTGAGAATTGCGATTGGTTTGAATCGGTACTTTTTTGGTCAACACAAACACAATGGGCTGAATTATCTTTGTCCGTTCTGTAAATCTCTCTGATTGATCTCTCTGCAGCCAGATGCTCAGAGATAATCAATGGAGCTCAAAGAAAATGTTGATATTTCTGTGACTTTCTAGAGAAAAGAAGCAGCTCCAAGGAAGGAAGATGAAGTCAAATTCTTGCCTCCACATGAAGCAAGTTGTATGGAGTGTGGATATGTAATATTCAAAATATTTTACTGCAACTCAGACTGCCCATTTATTAATATTCTCCCACTGAGCTATCAGATCTGCATTAGGCACCTTACATAACTATCAATTCAGGTTAAGGAACAGTTATCGACCTTACTCACCAATCAGTGCAGTTAAATGTGGCCTTATCTAACTAGTGGCAGCACTTGCTATAAAATATACAATGAATATTTCATGAAGACATCTGCTTCCTCCCCCATATGAATTCTTTTATTTGCTCCCTAATAGGACCTTTGTCATGAATATGAAGGAGTATAACTTTAGTTATATTTTCAGTCTGTTTAATGGGAAAGGAGGCAATTCAGATTGGAAGATTAATGGATAACTTAAGGCTATTTCAACTTTGTCAAATACAGAAAAGAACTTAGTTCACCTGGTCGAACTATAACGTTCCTCCTTGTGTTCTGCAGGAGAATTGGCTTCCACATGTAAAGTTATCATTTTGGCAAGGTTTATCCCCTCTCAGATTTCACATATAATGAGAGAATCATTTGCAAGGTGACTACCTTGAAAGAGGTTGCATAAAACTTGACTAAGCAATTTATTGTACTTGCAGGAGAGTTTATTAGAGTTGTGAGTTACCGATTTGAAGTAATTACTTCCAGCTAGCTGTCCAATAATATGCATTGGAAGAAATATGACTGGTATTTGCTGCAGTTAAAGTTACCAGCATCTGGTATTTTACTTGTTCTGCTCTGTGAGAGAGGGAAAGCATGGAATCTTGTATCATATTTAAAGATTTCTTTTGTTTATTTGAATCAGTTTGTTAGCAAATGTAACAATGGGCAACCATTTATTTTTTATAGGTCTCCCTGCTTCTGCTTCTCAGAGTGCACAGGACACACACCAACACAAGGTAAGGGGAAAATCCAACTGTTCCCAGGCTCTGATAATGCTCCTCTTGGTTCATCCGCCTGAGAAGTCCATGGGTGCAAATGGAAGACCTTTCTTCCTTCTCCAACCGTCCGATACAAATGTGTCCCATTCCGCTGGATGTTTCCACAGGTTGGGTTAGTCCCAGCCGACCCTTCCGGGACATGGACTAGTCATGAACATCCACCACAAACACTTGCTGCCCCTTCTAGTGAAAACGAATGACCTTGCCAAGGCTTGGCAACTGGCACTTCTTCATAGCACATGACAAGCTGTTACAAAGAAAAAGGATTACATTGTTCACCATGCTGTAACATAAATATTTCTCATTCCTTTGGTGATAACAGTCTATGGGGATTTCATTAGGGTGATTTGATTGAAATTAAAATAAATGGTTTAATTACTGGATATTAATCTGAATGATTATATTCCATTGAAGTGATAAAGTCAAAATCAGTAAGATATAGTAACTTAAGCCTTTTATTTGAGCTAATCTTCAACTGTCTACACAGTTTCTTTAATCTCAGGAATATCTGCAAACACCACACAATGATTAGTGATAGAAGAGAAGGTAATTAAATTAAATCAGTTTATTAAACAATTATATTTCAGAAAGAAACCATGAGATATGACAAAATGCCTGCATTTAAAATTAAATACTTTGAATCATAACAAGATGAGAGCACCTTTGTATGATATGAAAAGTAACAGTGGCTTCAATCACTTGAGAAGCATTGCAAGTAGCAGTAGGGCAACTCTTTATCTGATAGGTGATGGTTTGTTCACTGTTGTACACAGCAGGAGGTGATAGTAATTAAATATTGCCATCAACTGACTGCAGAGCTATTTTCTGGGTGTCTGTGCTAATGGCAACATCAGATAATGAAGCAGAAGTCAGAAGAGCATAGCTCAAATGCTGACACCAGAGAAATGAGGTCATTTCACTTCAGCAGTACTGATCCACATACTCTTACAATGTGCAGAGAAGTCCACCCTACAGAAGTAGTGTAAGATGCATTTGAAACTAGAGTGACACAATTTTCAGACATTCTTTTCAATGTGTAAGGTATTATATGTTATTTTGAAGCGTGATTAACATCCAGAAAATGAATCTCCTGAAATTACTGTGTGATATCTTGACAGGTATAGTAAACCTTTGATAATCCACTGATAAATCCCAACACTTTGGCATCCGACTCACTAGTTGATATTTGCTGCTCTCCCTTCCTACTCACTGGGGCCCCAGTTCCTTGTCTGCCTGTGTTGCTACTTTCAGGGAACTATGCACTTGTACCACTGGGTCTCTCTGTTCTACAACACTCCCCAAGGCCCTGTCATTTACTGTGCAAGTCCTACCCTGGTTTAACTTCCCAAAATGCATCACTTTGCACTTGTTTGAGTTAAATTCCATCAGCCATTCCTTTACCCAAATTCCCAGTTGATCTATATCCTGTTGTAACATGAGACAACCTTTACCTCTGCCCAACACGCCACCAATTTTGGTGTCATCTGCAGACTTACTAACTATGCCAGCTACATTCTCATCCAAATTGTTCGTATATATGACAAAAAAACAGGGGACCAGCAACGAGCCCTGCGGCACAACACTGATATTAGGTTTCCAATCTAAAAAAAACAATCCTTCACTACCACCCACTGACTCCTTCCGTCAAGCCAATTTTTTTATCCAGTTGCCTAACTCACCCTGGATCACATGTGATCTCATCTTCTGCCCTGTCTACCATGCAGGGCCTTGTCAAAAGCCTTGCTAAACTCCACGTAGAGAACACCTACCACTATGCCCTTGTTAACCTTCTTGGTCACCTCTTAGAGTCATACAGTAATTGAGTCATAGAGCTATACAGCACGGAAAACAGGCCCATCAGCTCAACTTGTCCATGCTGACCAAGTTACCCAGCTGAGCTCCTCCCATTTGCCTGCATTTGGTCCATATCCCTTGAGACATTTCCTATCCATGTACCTGTCCAAATGCCTTTTAAATGTAATTGTACCTGCCTCTACCACTTGATCTGGCAGCTCCTTCCATACACCCACCACCCTCTGTGTGAAAAAGTTACCATTCAGGTTACCCTTTTAAATCTTTTCCCTCTCGCTTTAAACCTATGCCCTCTAGTTTTAGACTCCCCTACTCTGGGGAACAGACTGTGGCTACTCATCTTATCTTTGACCCTCACGATTTTATAAACCTCTATAAGGTCACCCCTGAGCTTGCTCCTCTCCAGGGAAAGAAGTCCTAGTCTATTCAGCCTCTCCTTATAACTCAACCCCTCCAGTACTCCATCCTCACCAATCTTTTTTTACACCCTTTCCGGTTTAATGATATCTTTCTTATAGCAGGGTGACCAGAACTGAATGTAATACTCCAAATGTGTCCTTACTAATGTCTTGTACAGCTATAGCATGATGTCTCAACTCCTGTACTCAATATCCTGACCGATGAAGGCAAGGGTGCTAAATGCCTTCTTCACCACCCTGTCTACCCATATTGCCACTTTCAAAGAACTATGTACCTGTACCTCTAGGTCTCTCTTCAAAACTAATTTAAACTTAAACTAATTTAATTCATGAAATTGTCTTGTGTGTCACAATTTCCCCTGCATAAAGTCATACTTACTATCCCTAATCAATCCTCGCCTTTCCAAATGCAGATAGATCCTGTCTCTCAGATTGCCCTCAGTAACTTACCCACCACTGATGTTTGCCTCACTGGCCTGCAGTTCCCTGGTTTGTCTTTGCAGGCCTTCTTAAATAAAGGCACAACATTAACCAACCTCCAGTCTGCCAGTACCTTGCCCATGGCTATCAATGACACAACAGTCTCTGCCAGCACCCCAGCAATTTCTTCCCTTACTTCCCACAACATCCTAGGAAACACTTGGTCAGGCCCGAGGGATTTATCCACTTCATGAGTCTCATGTATCTCCTATGACTCCACATACAGATGACCACACTGATCCTTAAGGTGACCTAGTCTCTCTCTCGTTACACTTTTGCTTCTAATATACATAGAATCTCGTAGGATTCTCCTTTACCTTATCTGCCAATAATATCTCATGTCCCCTACTTTCCATCATTTCTTTCTCAAGTGTACTCCTACATTCCTACATTCTTTCTCAAGTATACTCCTACATTCACTTGATCCCAGTTACTTGTACCTGACATATGCCTCCTTTTTCCTGACCAGAGCCTCAATACCCATCATCAACCAGGATCCCCTAATCCTGCCAGTATTGCCCTTCAATCTAACAGGAACATGCTGGCTCTGAACTCTCCCCATCTCACTGCTAATTACTAATAGTGCTTGTGCTTATTTAACATCTCATTACTTGGAATCGCTCAAAGTCCTTCACGTAGTGAATTGGCTTTAAATCTAGTAAATTGTTACATCAGTAAATATTAACAAGTTTCAATCATGAAGTGAGTGAGCAATTACTTCGATATTTTGTGAAAGATGGCTATTAGTCAGGAGAGTGAAAAAAAGCTCTTAACTCCTCTTCTATCTGGCCAGTAAGCAAAGCCCTAGTTTTTACAGTACATCAAAGTCCAGTGCTGGAGAGAGAAGAAGGAAAAGAAAACTGAGAACTGTTTTCCAAAACCATTAACTAAAATTAATATTCTAGACAATATGCTAACAATATTCAAAACGTGGGAATAGAAATTTTCTTTAAATCACAGATGGGCAGCTAAAATCTGCTGTTTGCAATCCCTTCTCTATGTGAGGCTTTACGAGCACTTCATGAGCTAGAGAGACAGCTGGAGACACAACAGAGCATTAGGGAAGCTGAGAGCAATGGAACTTCCTTCAGGATATGATGTTTCAGGTGCAAGTTTGAGATATTTCCTCGAGGAAAAGATAGGGGATCCAAAGCCTGGGACCCTTGGTTGATGGGGGAGATAGAAAATACTATGAAACAGGAAAAAAGGGCATATGACGCATGTTATGTAAAGCTTTCAAGTGAGAACCATGCTAAATACAACAAGTTGAAGCAAAAAATGAAGTGGGAAATCAGACTGGCAAAGAGAGTATATGAGAGAGTAGAGTGAAAGGGAGTCTCAACCTTTTTAACCAGAATGTAAATAATTGACAGCTAATAAAAGGCAGTGTGAAGCCCTTTAGAGGCATCAAAAAAGAACTATATTCAGGGCAACGCAGGAATACTGGTAGTCATGAAGGAATATGATGCTGACAGTGTATTTGTAGAAGCAAAAACAGCAGAAGTAATAGAAGGGATGAGAATTGATAGGCAGGCTGTGCTGGAAAGGCTGACCATGCCTAGATGGATAGATTTGCTGACCCATCCAGGTTACTAAAGGAAATGGGTTGATGATAGCAGAGGGCTTGACGTGACCACTCTTCCCTAAATAGAGGGGAGGTGCCACACTTTCAGAAAGCATAAAGTGTCATACCATATTCAAGAAAGGGTATAAGAATATACTCAATAACTAAAGACTGTTCAGTTTGACACTAGATGTGGATGAGGTTTCAAATACAATAATCAGGGGAATAAAATCAGATATGTGGAAAGATTTGAGTTATTGAAGAAGAGATAGTACGGGTCTCTAAATGGCAAATCACGTTTGGCTGACTTCATTAAATTTTTGGGCAAGTTAACAAAGAAGGTTGATTAAGGGAAGGTGGTGCTTGATATGAATATTAAGGAAGCATTTGAAAAAGTACCACAGAACCAGCTGGTCAACAAAATTGAGGCTCATTGAATGGGGAGGGGTGGGGGGGTGATGGGAGTATCATCTTGCTGATAAAACCAGCTTAAAAACAGAAAAAGGTGGATCATGTTAAGCGATTGTTTTTGAATCAGGAGGATTGTGAACAGTGGTGTTGCTCAAAGGTTAGCACTGGAACCACTGCTTTTTCCTGGATATAAACAATGTGTGTATGGAAAACAGAATAAGATTTCAAAATTTGTTGATGAAATCAAATTTGGAAATGTTTGGAGATAAACCCACTTGACTGCAACAAGGTACAGATAGGCAGGCAGACAGGCAGCAGGTGGAATTTAATGCGGAGAAACGTGAGGTGCTGCATTTTGGCAGAAGGGATGGGAAGTAATGCTGACTTAATTGCATGGTGTGCAGGAACACAGGAACCTGAACATTCATGTGCATAGATCTTTGAAGGTGGCAGGACACATTGAGAGATGAGTTAACACAGCACATAGGATCTGGGACATCATATATAGAGGTCTGAGTACAAGGTCAGAAACATTATGGTAAACCATTGGATAGCTTTGGTTAGGCATTGCATTCAATTCTGATCATCACATTGCAGAATATGAGAATATTATAAAAAGGAGCAGTTAAAGACTGTATGGTCCCTTGAGGTTGCCCTGCTATTTAATAAGACCATGGCTGTTCTGACTTTGTCGTCAGCTCCATTTCTCTGCCCAACTCCCATCACCATTTACTCCACTATCGACCAAAAATCTGTCCTTCTCAGCCTTGAATGTATTCAGTGCTTCAGGAAAGATGTCCAGATCCTTGACAGAGTGCAGAGATTTATCAGTTTGGTTCCAGGGAAGAGGTTAGGTTAGAGAGGCTAGAGTTGTTCTTGGAACAAAGGAGCTTCAGGCAAGATTTAATGGAGGTATTCATCATAATAGCTTTAGACAAGATAGTCAAGGAAAACTCCTTCCCTTTGGTTGATTGTCCAAGGACAAGTCAATACAGAGTTGAAGTTTGGGGCAAGAGATAAAGAGGGAATATGAGGAAATTCTTCATGCAGTGAATGGCAATGAATGGAACCTGCTGACTTCAAAAATGATGGAAGTGAAGCTGATTTATTACTTCAAAGGGAAATTGAGTCGGCATATGAGGGAAATAAACTTGAGGGGGAAATGGCACAATCAGGTTTGCTCTACAGAGAGCTGGCATGATTGAGGGGTTGAATGGCCTCCTTCAGTGCCTTAGCAATTCTGTGTTTGGTGCACATTTCCCGCATGGTCATGGTTTGCCCACAGATATGAGAAGCATTTGGTTACTAGATAGCTCATGTTGCTTAACACCCAACGTGTTGTTGAGGAAGCTCACATATAGGGGGGCCTGCACACTGATACAGAATGGTTTTCTATGGTGCTGACTCTCGTTGTGTAGGAGGAAGAGATTTCAGAACAGAAAGCCTGGACATCTGAGTATCTCTGAAGAATTTTATCCCCACATTATATATCTTTTGTCAGAGACTATTTTCAAGGCAGAAATCAATAGATATTTAGATATTAAGAAAATTAAAGAATATGGGGTTAATGCAAGAAAGTGGTTCTGAGGTAAAAAATCAGCCATGATCTTTTTGAATAATTGAGCAGGTTCAAGGGACCAAATGACCATCTCCTGCTACCTTCCTTACCATCTGTTCTTAATTTATTCAGAGAACATGTAACCTGTAAAATCATACACAGTTCATCCTTAGCAATATGATTATGCATTTGATCATGTTCATGTGCTCTTTGTATTTCATTTGAATAATCAGTTTTGTGCCCTGTTCATATCTCAGGAAAGAAATAGATAAAATATAACTGTTGAATGTGCAATAAAATTCATCCTGGCTATTCAAAACAGCTGTTGCAACAAGTACAAGCTGTGTTGATGTTGAACTTCATTGTGTAGTACTGAATATGATCCCTTCAAATCATTTTGATGAAGCAGGAGGAAGAGCAATAGCATTTGAACCAGTCTTAGTAAACTCATGGAGAACCACATCACTGTCCATTAGCACTAGTGACTTTAAATATATAATATTGTATTGATCACCAATTCACTGGTCTCCAGTCTGGTTTCTTGGACAGAAACTCCTGCTTTGTTGAAGACGGAAGATTGGATGTATATTTAATTTGCAAGAGGAATATTTGCAGTGCCAAAGGTTTTCATCTTGAAGATACATATCAGCACTAAACATTCCAGTTTTAATGAATTTACAGAAAAACTATACTAGCAAAGTTTTGTAAAGTTTAGGTGACAGTACTCTGTCCAGCAAAAAGTTTCACAGAAGGTCCATAAAGAATGCAAAAGTGTCAACAGAAGTACGTTACGAGTTCACTTCATTACTTACCAAGACATCTCTGCCTTTTACCAATGGAAATTTTGTGAAAGACTGCTAGCTAGTAACATTCGGAAAGTCATGTATGCTGAAGCTGCAAACCTTAAAGAAGTCAATTTGAATTGTATGATTGTTCAGTAGCGTGTCAGATCTGAGAAATGACATGGTTTGTCAGCTTAAAGATCTAGCAAAATAGTTTACGCACTTCATCCTGGCAACAGATGAAACAACTGACTGCTCAGATGCAGCTCAATTGGCAGTGGTTTAGAGTGGTGTGACGAATGAGTTTGAGGTTTACAAAGAACAAGCGGGACTGGCAATGCTTCTGGGGAAACAACAGGTATGACTCGATTATCAACATCCAGAATAAAATTGAGCCGTTGTGGAATGAGAAATCCTGGTTGGCATGTGAACAAATGAAGTACTGCTAATGAGAAAGAAGTATAACAGAGTGACTGTACATCTCAGACAATATCTGGCTGACCAAGGGAATCAGTTCATATATGCCAGCAGACCCTGAGTGGGCTGGATCTTGATTCAAACAAGTGATGAACATTGCTGTGTCCATGGCCAACCTCATAAAATCTCATGGACTCAAATCACTGTCAATTTAGAATCAAATTGATGCAGAGCATGGTGATGCAATTTATTGGACAGAAATAGGGTGGTTCAGTTAGGATAAAGTCTTTCAGAGTTTAGTGGTAATGCTGATGACGGAAGCAAACCCTGAAATGGCTTTGGGGATGCAAACTGACTTTGTGGCCTTGCATTCCTCACTGACATTTTTTTGCCCATTTTAATGATCTGAAGATTTAGCTTCAGGACAAGGAACAACCTGTGTCTGACACCACTAGCCAAATGCCAGACTTGTTGACACTCTGGTTTATGTTCATACTGATACCAGACAATAAGGTAATAATGATTCCTTTTTTTTAAAATGCAGGGAATACAACAGTGAGTTGAACTCTATCACTTTCCAGCTGGTGTCTTCTGAGCGCCAAAGTGATTCAGGTCCTCATTGTGAAGTTGTAGGGAAGTTTCAGCATTCACTTGAGAAGCAGTTCTCAGATTTTCATAGAGACATAGAACTGGTTATCACTGACCACCTTTCAACTTCGGCAGAAGTGGTGAAATTGAGTATTCAACCTGAACTTATTGTCCTACAGTTCACTGACTCATTGCAGTAAATACCACACGGAAAATTGGCTCAGTTACTGCAGTTGCCTTTGATTGTGAAAAGTTTCCAAAACCATGATAGAGTCATGAAGTTTATTTGTCCTTCTTGGCATTTGCAAGCATTCCTTCCCCTCTTGAATCTCAACAAATCAAAGCCCTGCGATTGAATCACAGATTTTTTTTGCACCAGTTATGTATCTAGCATCATCTAAAGTAACGCCTAATGTTTACAAAGTAGTCTGCCAGAAGCAATGCAACATGTCACAATAAGTATCTCCTGATAAATTTGTATTATTTTAATAATCAAAATGTAATTTAATTTGTAGTGAATATTTTTAAAATCAAGAATAAAATGTTGGTTGAATCAAAAGTCTAGACTGTATTGAATATCCAGGAGAAGGTCTGTTAGAATAATTTCCAGCAAAGCATGCTGTTGAGCTCATATAAGCACCAGTTATTATTCATTGCATTTTAAGTAAGGAAATCATTATTAGCTTGCAGTCTGGTACCAATCTGAACAGAAACTCGAAAGTCAACAAATTCTGGCATTCGTGCCTGTAAACCAGTGACTAAAAAATCAGGTTATGTACAGTTTAAAAACACGTTTCACATGAGTGGCCTGGAAAGTAATTGGATTCATAATCTGTTCTTCCAGAAAATAAGATGGTTAAGATCTTTATCATCTGATGTATTTCTTATACTTTCAAAGTTTTGTCCCCATCTTGATTTAGGCTCTGAGTTCTTGAAATCTTTCCTTAATTTTTTTGTATCTCTTCCCTCTCCTTTAAAACATTCCTTATAGTTTACCTTATTTGCTTTTACCTCATGAGGCTCATTGTCCAATATTGTTTGATGATGCTTTTAAGAAAGGATTTAGGTCATTTTATTCCATTAAAAGCACTATGTTAGTTGATATCTGTGTTGTATGTTGATGTCTTATTCTGCTACTCTCTCTGTAGTTTTGTTTATATTTTTCACTTTGTCAGGTGGCAAAGTCAGTATTTTCAGGGTTTGTTGCACCACAGAACATAGTCTGCCCAACAACCTCAGTCTGATAATATCCAGATATTATACAACTAATATCCAAAGTTAGATGTTTTGGATCTGGGAAATTCTGAATGGGACCAAGTTGACAGATTTTTCTGGGATCATTCCACCTGTGAAACACTACCACTGGCCCCATAGACATTCAAAAGCCAAAGGGTTGGGTCTGCCTCTGAGGACCTTTCAACAGTGAGGTGATAAAACTTCAAATGCCACCACACCTGCCCAGCCTGAGAACTGGGTGCCAACTCCCGCATGTAAAAAAAAGGTCCAGGTACTCTTACACAAAGAATCACAATAAGGGTTAAGGAAACCCATTTTCTCTGAGGGTTACGTTGGAACACAAGAAAATAAGAGCAGGAGTTAGCTTCCTTGTCTCCTCAAACCTGTCCTGCCATTCAATATATGGCCTCAACTCCTCTTCTGTAGAAATTCCCTATCACCCTGAATTCCCCAATTTTTGAAAAATGTATCTACCTTTAAATGCCTCCTCTTTAATTGACCTTGCCTCCTGTTGCATGCCACTTAAATTCTCAGTCCCACTCCTATTCTGACCTGTCTGTGTGTGGCCTTCTCCACTGCCCAACATAAACTAGATGAACAACAGGATCTTCCATCTGGGAAATTTGCAATCATCTGGAATCAACATTTAATTTTCCATCTTCAAGTAAATTGCTCTTTCATTCTTTCCTATAAGTTCCCTTCTCAACACATTTCTATAAAATGCTTCCTTAACAGTCAATACTCATGCTCCTTATCATCTGATCTATCTTACCAATTTCCATTTAGCCTTTTGTTTTACATCTCACTCCCACTCCTCTACCCCAACTCAATTTTGAAGACTGAAAGCCCTCCACTCTCCTCCTAGTTCTGAGAGGCTACTGACCCAAAATAATGACAGGTCCCTCTTTCCACAGAAGCTGCTTGACTGGCTTGAGTTCTTCAAGAATTTTGTGTTTTCATTTCAGATTCCAGCAGTTTTATCTGTTTTCCAAATGTAATTGAAACTCGAGGAATGCATGGGAGTTGCACAGAATCTGTCATCTGCATTTCAAATCCTCCTTGTGTCTGACGTGCTACCACTGAGAGTAGTTGAATGTACAATGTTCAACAGACATCTGGATACCACTTCCAACATTTTCAGTTGTGCCTGGCCACTCTTGAAGAAACAAGATTTCACAATGCTCATGAAGCCTCCCGTGTGACTTAAACAAAGCCAATTTGAATTGAGAACCTGATGCGGGTAGGTAATTTATCTTATTCTCCTTTGAACTTCCTTCACCCCTGACTCCTCCCACTATCACCTCATACCTCTCATCAAGGGAGATGTGCAATCAACCCATACCACACTCATTGACCTCCCAAGCCTACTATTCCCCTGCCACCATCACAATCTCACCCCATCAATAATCCCCAACCTTCTAACAACCACCAATCATACCAACAATTGATTCAATCCCTCCCATTTTTATCCCCCCCCAACTATCGTTCATTTTACTCCTCAACTATTGACCTTGCCTCTCACTAATCCATGGCAGCCAAGTCTTACTCCAACTCCTATACTCTTGATACGCTCTATCTACTTGTATCTTTTCTTTCACAACCCCCAAATCTCCAGATCCAGTCCATTCATTGTGCAAAGGAAAGGCCTGTAGTGAGCTGGGTCTACGACACTAATTTCCTGTGCCCTTGTATAAAATGTTCATTGGCCCATCACAAACCATCCATGGCCTTGATGAGCTGACTACCATTAACACAGATTTGACTGCGAGCTAAGACGGTGCAGAGCTCAGCCGATCATTGATACTCCCCTCAGTAATTTTGCAGGTGGTGCTTTTTCAGCCTCCCTCCATGTATCAGGGAGATCTGTAGAAAGTCAGGAAAGATTGTTTTCGATCTCATATGCTACCTGGTCTGTTAAGTACTTCCTGTCCTTCTTATTTTTAGTTTAGCTCTTAGCCACAATTTTGTTCCTAGTGGTTATATTTACAAATAGGTCAGTTTAAAAGGACATGTTTCAATGTATTCATTAAATAGCTCATGTTATACTGAGGGATACATGATTTATTGAACAATGTTACAGAAACCAGCTGGTTTTATACCTTTGACTGTAATTTGGATAACATTCTGGTATTGAAGTTACCGAATGCCAAAGTCCCATTACTATTCCTTTGTAGTTGACACTCTTGGTAAGTGTTATCCTCCTAAATCCTTCAGAATGATGAATCTCAACAACTGTTCGCAGATGGCCAAAAAGGCCTTTCTTAGTTCTTCGAACACAGCTATTTCTTTGGCAAGAAAATAAATGAAATAAAAAGGTCCTTGTACAATATCCTGCTCTTGATCTTGGGACTTCTGAATAATTAGTCTGTATAATTGTGTAAAATGAAATGAAAGCAAGGACAAAGAATGCTTATTAAACAAATCAGTTTGCTTCTAATATTAGGGAAAGAAAAGTTACATTTAGGAAAGGCTTTACTACCATCACAAATAATTAGTTTATTGAGGCTTTTGTTCTTTCCATTCATAGAAAATCAAGTTTACGCAGGAAAAGGCCCAGAAAGGTGTAAGATAATTCAAATGTAAGCACTTTGTGGATCTGGTTTTACTTTTGTCAGTTTATGATCTTAATTTAAATTCTGTTTATCTTAGTCTGCATTGGAAAAAGTTCCTCAACTTATTTTCTTCAAGTAGAATTCCTGTTCTCAAGTGGGAGTGAGAGGAAAAAGCTCCCTGGTTAATATTTAGGGAGTTTGTGTTCACTTGCATTGTCATTCAATGTACCAGCTATGACTATTGTTATAAACCAAATAATGAGACAGGTAAATTTGCATCAATGATGAATCTTTAGCATTGGTACTTTGGTTCAGTTATCCATTCACTGATTTTTTTGGACTGCAATTTGTTCAAAGGTGTGGAGTTCTGTTTTCAAAGAAGGTAATGGTAAAGCTCTGCAGAAGTTACAGGAAGTGTATTGTAGCATAGATGATGGTACAAATCACTTCCTCCTTGTTTCTTTTGTCTTATCCAAAAGATGTGATGAGATAAGAGCAAGTCCCCAAGGTATTTTAGGGAGATTATTTAGGACATAGAACAGTACAGCACAGAAGCAGTTCCTTCATCCCACGATGTTGTGCTGAACTAATGAAGCCAATATACCTAATTAAACTAATCCCTTCTGCCTGCACAATGTCCATATCCCTCCATTCTCTGCATATTCATGTGCCTATCTAAAAGACTCTTGTACACCTCTATCGTATTTGCCTCCATTACCACCCCTGGCAGCACATTCTAGGCACCCACACCTCCTTTGAAATTTCCCTTCTCACCTTAAATGCATGCCCTCTAGTATTGGACTATAAATGTGCCGATGACACCACTGTTGTTGGCAAAATCTCGGGCGGTGATGAGGAGGCGTACAGGAGTGAGAAAGATCGGCTGGTTGAGTGGTGTCGCGACAACAACTTCACACTCAACGTCAGCAAGACCAAGGAATTGATCGCGGACTTCAGCAAGGGGAAGTCAGGAGAACACACACCAGTATTCATTGAGGGGACAGCGGTGGAAAGGGTGAGCATCTTCAACATCTCAGAGGACCTGTCCTGGGCCCAACACATTGATGCAATCATGAAGAAGGCATGTCAGTGGCTCTATTTCATTAAAAGGTTGAGGATATTTAGTATGTCACCAAACACTTTTGAAAATTTCTACAGATGTACGTGAAGAGCATTCGGCCTGGTTGCATCACTGCCTGGTATGGATGCTCCAATGCAATATATGATTAATGCAATGCAACTTGCCCAATGGAACTGACTGCCTCAAGTTAGGGCCTTAATGCTGGAGATGTTGTCCTGGGAGAGAACAGGACATTGATTCACTTATCCTGCCAGTGGATTTAGATGATCTGCAGATAGATAGAGATAGCATTAGGAGATATCTCTCCAGTTCCTTGAGGTGCCTTCTCCAGGCAATCCATCTCTCGGAAGCTTGCAGCAGGACAGAGATCATTGCCTGGTGGACCATGAGTTTTGAGCTGGCTTTGAGATCTTGATCTTCAAACACCTTTTTCCTGAGGGAGTATAACACTGACAGAGGTGAAGACTTTCTGGTGCAGATTAAATGGAGGCTCCATTCGTCCTTGCAGATGGACACAAAAGTGCTCCTTTGGAGAACAGATTAGTTAGCCCAGTATTGATGGAGGCTGTAGGGGGTTGTACACTCAGCCAGCTCCATCACGGCACAACCCTCACCACCATTGATGACATCTTCAAGAGGCGATGCCTCAAGGAGGCGGCATCCATCATAAGGACCCTCATGATCCGGCACATGCCATCTTCATGTTACTACCATCAGAGAGGAGGTACAGAAGCCTGAAGACCCACACTCAATGTTTTAGGAACAGCTTCTTCCTCTCTGCCATCAGAATTCTGAACAGTCCATGAACCCATGAACACTACCTCATTACTCCTCTTTTGCAATATTAATTTATTTTTGCAACTTACAGTAATTTTTTATGTCTTGCTCTGTACTGCTGCCAGAAGGCAACAAATGTCATGACATATGTCAATGATAATAAACCTGATTCTGATTCTGATTCTGATTTGAACCTGGGAGAAAGATACCAGCTGTCTATTCCATCTATGCCTCTCATACTTTTGTAAACCTCTATCAGGTCTCCCCTCAACCTCCACCTCTCCAGAGAAAACAACCCACGTTTGTCCAGCCTCTCCTCATAGCACATGCTCTCTAATCCAGGCAGCATCCTGGTAAATCCCTTCTGCAACCTCTCCAAAGCCTCCACATCCTTCCTGTAATGGGGCGACTAGAATTGAATGTAATACTCCAGGTGCGGCCTAACCAGAGTTTTATAAAGCTGCAACGTGACTTCCTGACTCTTGAACTCAATGCCTTGACTAATAAAGCAAGCATGCCATATACCTTCTTTACCACCCTATCAACTTGTATGGCCACTTTCAAGGAGGAATGGACTTGGCCCCTTTATATTTGCATTTACATATATAATTTGTCTTACAACTCCTTATTCATGAATCTGTGAAGATATTCTTGGTTAAATATTCTGACTGAATAAAAAACAGGCTTACCATTACTAAGGAACACCAAAAAATTGAAATTTTCCATATTACATTTACAATGTTGTTGCAAGAAACAATCAAAATAACTTTCCTTCCAAAATCTCCAATAATTCTTGTTTTTTTTCAGTGTTTCCTGTGAGTTCCTCAAAAAAACAGTGAACTCTCACATTGATGCAATAATTTGTTTTGAACCAAGCCCTGCCTGTCCACTGGAATAGCTTGACACAAATTCGTGAAGCAAGCAGCAACATACTATTTTAAGACTTTCTCTGAGTGTGGTGCTAAAATGCATCTTCACTTACAAACCTTGCTGGTTAATTGAAACTTTCCAGGTAATATCTTAATTCTCATTCCTGACAAAGATGAACAAACATGTTCTTGGCTCTGAGGGATTCAATTATTAAGTAAATGTTGCAGCTTTCTTGCGAGATGAAGGTCACACTTGGACATTAAAATAACTTGTATCTCAGCTTTATAATTAGAGCAGTGCCCTGTGAGGCTAATGTTGGATTATTTTTCTGCAACATTTAATTGAACTGAAACACCATTTAGCTGTGTTTCCATAATATCATTGTTCCGTATCAGTTTTCAGCTTAAATTAAAATTCAACCTGCAGGCCTCTCCTATGCTTGAAATGGACCAACATTATAGAAAGGCAAAACAGAAAAGGAAATGGGGTCATCCCAAATGGGGCAGGTAGGTGAAGTAATTAATTGTAAGCTAACTTAGTAGGAAACGAATGAGTTCAGATTGGTGATCTGTTTTACACCCAACCAAGTTCTTTGTTGCCTTTACTCAAACACCTGTTCATTTGTTCATTTATACTTTCCACCTTATTTCACTTTCCATTGATTTTGGAAAGACAAGGTTATAGCCACTTGACACTAAATATTCCTGTTGACACTCAGTGGTTGTTAAAATCCACCCCTCCCTCCCAACCCCTGCTTTATTGCAGTCTTTTGGGATTATTATTCAAGACTTTAAATAGTTTTATATAAAGTGGCCTTGCACAGTGAATCAGCATTAGTTACTTCCAGGGTGGAGAGTTTGGTTGTCCAACTTTCAGTGCAATTATGCACAATTAATATATTCAGTTGCAAGACAAGTGTGGGGCTCTTAAAGCAGCAGCTATTGGCAGGAACCATTGCTGAAAGTAGCATTGCCAACCCAATGGCCTAATGCTGGGAGTGGTGGTACAGACATGGGAACAAGCACCCCAATTCTCTGACAGTTATCATACTTTGTGATGATAGATGAGGATACTCAGGACATGACCAAAACAATCAGGCATTACACCCCAGAGGAAGTAGAAGGAATTTCCTAAAAGATGTATTTTGTCCATTATTTGCATCAGTCCATCAGTGTTTCTCTCAAATAAACAATGGTCTTCCATGCTGGACCATTTGACAGTAGCTCAGACAAGGAATTTCCCTTTAAATTAAACTCCTACATGCAATTCTCCACCAGTATTTTCTGCATTTCAGGTTGAACCTCTCATAGTTTCCCAATGTGCAGTACGGCATTGCAGCAGCAACAGTCAATATGTGTTGCATGTCAATTGACGTCACCATTGCAGGCCTAGAGCCCTCAGTGCAAAAGCACATCATGCACAGGGGAAACATTCAGCTTTCCAATATTGCTGAGATGTTCAAGGAAAATCCGTTGCATAACATTTCTAGCCCATTGTTTCTCCAATGTGAAATTTGCAGAGTCCCAGAGCTATACAGCACAGAAACAGGCCCTTTGGCCCAACTCGTCCATGCTGACCAAGATGCTTTTCTAAGCTAGTCCCATTTGCCTGCATTTGGCCATATCCCTCGAAACCTTTCCTATCCACATACCTGTCTAAATGCCTTTTAAATGTTGTTAATGTACCTGCCTTTACCACCTCCTCTGCAACTCATTCCAAATACCCACCAACCTCTGTGAGAAACTGGCACCTCAGATCCTCTTTAAATCTTTCTCCTCTCACCTTAAACCTATAACCTCTTGTTTTAGATTCCCCTACCCTGGGGAAAAGACTATAACTATCTACCATTTCTATGATGCTCATGATTTTATATACTTCTATAAGGTCACCCCTCAGCCTCCTTCACTCCAGGGAAATCAGTCCCAGCCTATCCAATCTCTCCTTATAACTTGCCTTCCAGGCCTAGGCAACATCCTTGTGAACCTTTTCAGCACCCTCTCTAGCTTTAATCACATCTTTCCTGTAGCATAGTGACCAGAACTGTACACAATATTCCAAGTGTGGTCCAGCCTATGTTTCACTTAACTTTAACATTTCATCCCAACTCTTGCATTCACTTCCACGGCTGAAGAAGGCAAGCCAGCCATATGCTTTCTTCACCACCCTGTCTATCTGTGTATATAATTCTTATATTTATCTTTGACCTTCCAAGCTTCATGTTCATTATTGAGACACAAGGAACTTTAATGTTTTTCTTAAATTTTAAACAAAACTTTGTAAATCCAGTTTTTGAATGCTCCTTGTGCCCATTCAGATATATTTCAAAAGCCACAAATTGTGCACCATTGTAAACTTTAAACAATGTAATGCTCATTGCAAATCCGATAACAATTCTGCTGAAGGAGCTGACCTGAAGTATTGACTCTTTATCTTTTTCCACAAATCCAATCTGACCTGCTGACTGTTTCCAGCATTTTCAGTTTTTATTTGAGATTTCTAGCATCTGTTCTTCTTTCATTCACTGTTAAGTTCACTTCCCTTTCTCTTCCAGTAATGCCAATCTTGAAGGAGTTCTCCTCTGCTCTACTACAGGATTTCCATCTATCTCTTTTGCCTTGTTCAGCCTCACAGCTTTGTCTTGTACTTCTAGCCTTCACAACAGTTTGACCAAAACTTGCCTTCACAATCACATCTCTTCATTTGGTAGACCTTTCCAGTTCAAACTCAGCTCGCATGAATTGCATCTCAAGTTCCCCCCAGTTTTGATGAAGTGCCCCAGAGCTGAGGTGTTAACTCTGTTTCTCTTCCCACAGATGTTGCCCGACCTGCTGACGGTTTCCCACATTTTCTGTCTTTATTTCAGATTTTCAGCATCCACAATTTTATTTTGACTTTCATTTAATGATGACTGCATCAGTGATTCCTGAGAGGGAAGGATCATGATCATCCATGGAGAGGAGCATCAGGTCTAAACAAATGCCTATTGCAAGTCAGTTTTAATTGCAGCAATGTTTGAAGAAGTAAGGGTCAGCCTTCAGTGGCAGCAGTGTGCGAAGTAAGCTGTGACGATGTAGAATGGTGTCCAGTGGTCTGACTGTAACTGCAAGTTTAGTATGCTTGGTCCTGTAACTAATATTGCTTCTGAGTGTCCAGCGTTAGTAAAAGCTGGTTCTTCTCTGAGTGAACAGCAGTAGCTGTTACTCAGATTGACGTGGTTGAAAATCAACCATTTCACTGCAGCTGGTGTCTTAGAGTCACACAGTATGGAAACAAGCCTTTCAGTCCACCATCAAACACCCATTTTATACTAATCATACAATAAACCCATTTAATCTTTCCCACATTCCTATCCATTCCCCCCAGATTTTACCAATCACCTACATACCAGAAGTAATTTACAGTGGCCAGTGAACCTACCAACCCACATATGTTTGGGATGTGGGAGGAAACCAGAGCATCTGGAGGAAATGCATGCAGTCACGGGGAGAATGTGTAAATTCCACACAGGCAGTCAGGACTGAATCCAGGTGGCTGGAGCTGTGAGACAGTAGCTCTACTCGATGTGCCACTGTGCTACCCTTTCGGGCAAGTTTGACGCTGAAGAAACAGCACTAGTGAATGAAAAATATCTCACCCAGAAATGAGGATGCTAGCTGCAGGTGGAAAATGCATTTGCTCAACATTAATGTGATTTTCAATGTCATAATGCCATTTATTTGGCAATGTACAACCAAATTTCCACAGTTCATAAGGATATTACTCAAACCTGGTTTGGCTTTGTGTTCAATATGGTTCTCATACAAAATTTGTATAAACAGATTTCTTCATGTTCTTCATGACAACTGACTCAACCCTCTTTGTCTTCAGCAATCTAGCTCCTGACATTCTAGCGACACATGCCTTAATCTACTACACCTGTAATTTCTCCCAGGTTACTGCTTTGGAATCCCATGACTACTAAAACACAAACTCGGTTGATTTGTTTTCCTTGCAATATCTGCAATTTTCTTAAATCACACCTCATTTTCATCTTATTTGTGCCTGGTTTCTATTGCTCTCAACTTGAGGCCATCGTGCTCCATCCATTCCAGCATCGTGCCCCATTCATCCAGCAGTGACTCATTAACATCTGTAGTAAAGACTCAACTCACTTGTTCCCTCTGTCTACCACCCACCCACCCCTCATCCCCTCCTACTTTTCCTTTTTTGACTTCTTGGAGTGGAGGACATGCACAGCCTGATCTGCTCTGCATGCTCCAACTTGTGCATTCTTTTCTCTATGGAATATAGAACAGTACAGCACTGGACAGGCCATTCGGCCCATGATGTTGTGCCGACCTTGATGTCACTTTATACGAAATGTCCTCCTCCTGTGTATCATCCATATCCCTCCATTCCCTTCCTACTCATGTGTCTATCTAAAAGCCTCTTAAACTCCACCAAACTACCTGCTTCCACTACTACCCCTGGTAAACCATTCCAGGCACCTAACACTCTTTGCATAAAAAAACTTGCTCCTCACGTTACCTTTAAACTTCCCTGCTCTAACCTCAAAAGCATGTCCTCTGGTGTTTGACATTTCTACCCCAGGGAAAATATTCTGACTGTCTACCCTATCTATGCCTCTTATAATTTTAAGAACCTCTATCAGGTCTCCCCTCAACCTCTGATGCTCCAGAGAGAACAACCCAAGTTTGTTCAACCATATAGCTCATACCCTCTAATCCAGGCAGCATCTTGGTAAACCTCATCTGCACCCTCTCCACAGTCTCCACATCCTTCCTACAATGGGGTGACCAGAACAGTACACAATACTCCAAGTGCAGTCTGACTGAAGTTTTAAAAGTTTCATGTTCCTTTGATTCTCTTTGTACTCTCCACTGACTCCCATTCACTCATTGACCAGATAATGTTGTTTACTGTTTATCCCCATGGTCTTCCCAGTTTCACCCCATCAACAACACCATCCCTCGCCCACCCTCCCTGTACCTTATCAAGTCCAGATGCAAGGTTTCAACCTGAAACATCGACAATTCCTTTACTCCCAAAGATGCTGTTTGACCCACTGAGTGTGTCCAGCAGATTGTTTGTTGCTCCAGATTCCAGCATCTGAGGTCTCTTATGTCTCCAGCTTAATAAGCTTCTTTTGTCTCCTTCCCAGTTCTGACAAAGGGTCTTCATCCTGAAATATTATCTGTTTCTTTTCCTACGAATGTGGCCTGCTGAGTATTTCCAGCATTTTCTGTTTTTATGTTAGATTTTCAGCATCTGCTGTTTTTGTTTTGATTTCCATCTTCTTGCCTGAACCCTGATCCTAACTGACCCAGAGCGTGGAACTCCAAAACAGTAAACCTCAAGTACTCAGCAAGTCTGTAGCTGGGCAAGAGTGAAATCACAAGAGGTCTGGCAAGATATCTAACTAAAATATGAATAATACCGATGAAAGGAAACACACTTTGCCACATATCTGTAATGCTTGCTTCAAGAGATGCAAAGGATTTAGAAACCTTGCAAATTCAGTGTCACATCTACAAGGGTTTTATCATCTTTCACTAGATTAAATTGACACAGAAATATATCACATAGCAGTTTTTGCTAATTATGTTTCATTCCTTTAGTGCACTAGAGTGCCCCAGAAAGATAACTATAAAGTGCTTTAAAAGCTCCTGTCCCACTGCTTCCTGGAGTGGAGATGGACTCCTGCCAGAAATCAAATAACCAGTTCTGTATTTCCCAGCTGATCATAGAGTGGTTTAAATTTTGCATTCAAAGGCACAGCACTGTGCCAAATTGAAGCCCAAGTAAGTCAGGAGGATTCAAGTTGGACTCAGCAGACTAATTTTCCCTGATTAAATTTCTATTTATAATTTTTTTGGTTTAATTATTTAATTCATAGGCACATACAAGCACCAAATATTATACTTGCTGAGTGTTACAGACCTGTCAGATGTTCATAAATTGATTTCTGGTTTTAATTTCCTCTGCACAGTAAAACCAAATTAATGAATGCATTAAGACAGCATAAACAAGATATAGCAAGGATGTGTTAGCCATCCCACGAGGAAGAAGTGTATTCCTTGGAGTATCTGATTTTTGACACTGATGATGTCAGAGTATTAGCAGCAGCCATTAGATGATCCTATCAGGAAGGTAACAGCAATACAAGCTTGTATGGAGTAACAAGGCAAAAAGTAACACTCATTTTTTGGGAATATAATGGGGCCAATTACCTGCTACTGTCAGGCAGGAGGTACAGAAGCCTGAAGTCACACACCACCAGGTTCAGGAACAACTACTTTCCAACAACCATCAGGTTCTTAAACTGACCTGTGCAACCCTGACTCTACCTCAGCACTGGAACACTACTGACCACCTCTTGCACTACCATGGACTTGTCTCTGGTTGTGTCTTTTTTTTGCACCGTCTTGTTTATGAATAATTTTTTTCTCTCTCTTCCAAATCAGATCTCCTCGGTGGCCTCCTGTTGTGAACTGGCAGCCTCTGATCGCAGTACAAGTATCAATAGAAGAGATAGCCTTCTCAGTTTCCAAGACAAATCCCTTAAGAGTCCTTCCACTGTGAACCAGCAGACTGCAATTGTTGTCCCAGGTAAACTACTTTAGTTCTCCGTATACATTTTGAGTTTATTTAGTTATTAGTTATTTATTTATTCACATAAATTCTGTAAGAGCAAAATTTTTATTCCGTACCTCAAATTTTTGCGTCATCATTTGTGAGTTCTGTAAGGGTGAAATTCCATTACCCAAACTGCTATGATGACTAGCTTCAAAGTGAAAACAGCTCGACTGCAAGAGGAATAGCAAGAATGAAAAAACATTTTTGGAAAGAATGAGTTAAAGCAGGAAACGATGGAGTGAGACTATACCTCATCACAATGGCATATTCAAATTCAGACCTGTGGTATATAGCTTAGTAGATATAACGATAACAGTTATAACTGCAACTGGTCAGGTTATCCTATTTTTGTGGGTTAACTCACGCAGCCTTTTATCTGCTTGTATGTTCCTTTGTAACCTGAACTGGATACACATGCCTCTTACATGTGTACCTCTTAAAATATACCTGAAAGTAAACCAAACAAATAATCAGTGAGACAAGGCCAGTCATAAATCATTAAGCTGTTTTATATCACCTCAAGGTGAAAATACAAAACAGCTGTTATCATTCGACACACTGAATTCATTCCTTGTTACTAGCAGGAAATCCTTGGCCACAAATTTATCTTTGCATATTTATGTAAAGTATAAGCCTCAATACATGACCCCATATCAATGGATCATCTTTATTGATTTAAATAAACTTGGCTTCCAGTGATTCTTCAGCATTTCAAACTACTTAATCTCAACATTTCCTTTAACAAATCCGATTGCCCTCATAGCTTTCCAGTTTCATTAAAGAACCATATTCCCTGCCAGTCATATCTCTGTTGTCTCTTTTTCCCTTCCTTCAAAAACAGTGATAAAAAGAGATTAAACAGAGTTTTAACACAATGATTGTGAGTTGTTATTCAATTCACCAGACAAGCAAATGAATTTGTTTTCGTATTTTTGTTTGCCAGATGCTTTGGCAACAAGTGAGAGGATAATGGGATGGGGAATATTATGCAACAAGGAAAAATGTCAATGATGTAAAGTGCAATCATGAAACTCTTTCTCAGGTAGTCCATGATGGCAAAATGACTTGCTTCCACTATAGTTCTGTGGATTCTGAGGAGATCTGCAGCCTCTACCATGGACAGTGTAGGTGCCAGTGGCAGATGAGTTGTGCAGGTAACATGGTGCTTGTTGGGCAGGTGCATGGGTTGTGTGGGAAGTTGTGAGCTTCTTCCAAGATGTGCACAAAGTCTCTGCATGCTTCTAGTGCTGAGAATCAAGAAGATCAATGCCTTCACCGATGCCCCTCCTCCATGTTGATTGGTCATGGACCATCAGTGAGGATGTTATATTTTTTCCAAAGAGCCTTGAACTTCCTTGAAGCATTTTTTCTGTCCACCTGGAAATCCTTTCCAATACAGAACTCAAAGTAGAGCGCTTGTTTTAGAAATCTGGTGTCAAGCATGCTGACAATGTGAACTACCCACCAGAGCTTGGTTGAACATGATCAAAGCCTAGAATATGTTGGGCATGGAGAGGGTGCTTTGTCAATCCTACCAATGGGTTTGGAGGATATTGTGTTGACAGTGTTGATGATCCTTCTTTAGGGCTTGGAGTTATTTACTATAGGTTGTCCATGTCTCCGAAGCATACTGGAAAGTGGTACTGCTGCTTGGTACTGGGTTTGAGGTATTGGGTTTCATACAGTCTTTTCCTCACTTGACCAAAGGCTGGGTGTGTACACTTGAAGAGGGGGTAGATTTTGTCATTAATGTCTGTTTTCACTGAGAAAACAGCTCATGAGATATAGAAAACTGATCAAGTCAAATCAAGTTTATTGTCCTATGCACAAGTACATGTATGCACAGGTGCAATGAGAAACTTACTTGCAGCAGCATCACAAGCACACAGCTTTAAAGACACAACATTCAAAAGAAAAACTTGGATTAAACATAAATTATACATAAATTATACAATAAATCTTCAAAAAAGAACACAAGACAAGAAAAAAATGAAGTCTATTGTAGTGCAAAATGGTCATAGTATTGTTATACTGAGGTAGTGATTAGCGCTGTGCAGGTTGATTCAAGAACTGAATAGTTGAAGGGAAGTAGCTGTTCTTGAACCTGGTGGTGTGTGACTTCATGCTTCTGTACCTTCTGCCTGATGGTAGCTACAAAAAGATGCAAGGACTGGTTGGTAGGGATCTATGATGATAGATGCTGCCTTTTTGAGGCAATGCCTTATGTAGATATTTTCAATGGTGGGGAAGGATATGCCCTTGATGTATTGGGCTGAATCTACTATTCTCTGCAACTTCTTATGTACCTGCACATTCTAATTGCTGTACCAGACCATGATGCAACCAGTCAGGATACTTTCAACAGTACATGTGTAGAAGTTTGTTAGAGTGTTTGGTGACATGCCGAACCTCCTTAAACTTCTAAGAAAATAAAGATGCCGGTGCACCATCCTTATGATTGCAATTATATGCTGGGCCCAGGACAGGTCATCCGAAAACTGTCTACTTTTGCCAGGGTTTTTTAAAAGATCTTAGTTGATGGATAAGTTTAGCGAGGACTTTTGCCTTCCAGTTGTTTGATGTCAGGTGCATGTCCTTGTATGCTTCAGTAAAGGAATAAGCAAATATTTGATCTCTGCCTCTGAATTTCACCTGCCGCTCATCTGGTCCTTCCACCAACCCATCTGTGTCTCGTTTTTACTATCCTTGTCACAGTTCGCTATAACTCCCAATTTTATATCATCAGCAAATTTGGAAATTGCACCTTCTGCATCCAAGTCCAGGTGCTTGATATATATACTGTATAAAGAAAAACAATGGTCTTGCTGTCCAGCCCTTGGGGAATTCTACTGTATGCTTCCCTCCATTTTGTCACCTTTCACTAGTACACTGCTATTTCCTGATACTCAGCCAATTTTCCATCCATGCTGTAGCAGACCTTTTTATTCCATAGCCTTTGGTCTTGACAACAAGCTTATTACCTGGCACCCTATCAACTGCCTTTTGTAAGTCCATATCTTCTGCATCAACAGTATTTTCCTCATTGACCTTCTTCGTTACATTACCAAAACTCTATCAACTAGTTTATTCAAAATACTGCGCTACTTTTTCTAGGACTTTCCCCACTACTACTGTTAAATCCACAGTTCATAGGTATAACTAACAAAAGGCCTACAAACTGCAAAAAATTTAAACCCCCAGAAAAGCCAAGATAGGTAAATGCATTTAATACAGAAAGTGTGCGTGTGCACATGTGTTTGTGTGTGTGTGGTGTGTGTTTATCTGTGTGGGAAGATGGGAGTGGGCAGGGGAGTATAACTGATAAACTAATTGCATATAGAAAGGGCAATTACTACATTCTGCATTATATAAGGGAATCACTTAGAAATCAGGAGAAACTACGTGTAAGTGTGGAACATGCTCTTAGGAAGTCCAGTTGAGGTGATGTGCAGAGACGCATGCAATCAAGAGGGAACAAGGTCCCTGAATGAGGAAGAAAGGAACGGAAGGATAAGCTGACGCAAGGGAGGGGCAAAGAAAGCAGAGGCACTATAACATATACATCAAATAGACGTAGAAAGGAGGATAGTGCAGAGACTGGCAAGTGGTAATGTTATTCCTTCATTTACAAAAGGACAATAAAAGAATTCCAGGGAGCTATAAATTAGGTGGTGGGAAAGTTACTGGAACCAGTACTCAAAGATGCAATAGAAAAACCTCCAGAAAGTCAACAGATAATAGAGTAGTGAGCACAGATTTCAGAAGGGAAGGTCATGCTTGACAAACCTTATTGAATTCTCTGACTAAGTAACAGAAAGAGCAGACAAGGGTAATGTAGTATTAGATTATGAAAGGGTTGGAAAGAGTCGTTGCAGTGATAATGTTTCAATTTTTGGAAGGAGTCCAAAACTAAAGATCTTAAATATAAGATAGCCACTGAAGCATTCCTTTTCCCAAGTAATCCTACACAATGTCTGGTTGAGGCAAATATCATTGATGTGTTTCAGGGACAGTATGTGAGGAACAAAGGTGAGGGGTATGATGTGAGGGCTGAATGAAGAGAAATGACAAGAATCTCCTCAAGAACATAAATGTTGGCTTAATTAGTTGGAATAGATGTCTTTTTCTATAATGAAGATACTATATGATATTATATGATGTTTGGGACTTTTGTGCACACATTATGGCATGCTAGACTGCCACAAATGTAGACCAGCTATAATTCTGTCGGTGCACCCAGGAGTTGTTTAGCAGGGAGAGTGGGATTGGAGGCTTGGATGAAGGCTGGCTGTAAAAGTTTGTGGGTGTGAAGACTGGGGTTGAGGTGGGAATTGGTTTGGCAAGAAGGTGATTGGAAGTCAGGATGAAGACTGCCTGTAACTTTGGATACAGGAGGCAACAGTGAAGAGTGATCAGAAACCAGATAGGAACAGGGAATTAGAAGCCCGGAGATTGTCTCTGGATGGAATTTCAAGGTTCAGGAAGGATTTCAGAGTCAAGATGGCCTCAGAGAGTTAGGTTTACCTGGTGATTAGAAATGTGGGAAGATAGTTTTAATGTGGGGGGTGTGAGAGGCATTCAAGGATGTGGGTAAATGTTATGTATGTAAGTGTAAGCCTAACTTTAAGAACAAAGTGAACATTATGGCATGACTTCTGATACAATTTTGGAGCAGGCACTGTCAATTGTAGAGCATTTGCTGCTTTTAATTATGGATGTTCTGTGAATAACTCCTTCTGTCATTTGCTTTGGTAAGCAGCAACCTGAAAGAGCCCACAGAGGCTCTGTTGGTGATGGAGGTGGAACAACGCTGCTTGAGGAAGAAGCAGGACAGTGATCCAGTTCAGGAAATAGAGAACAATGCTCTCTCGGTAGAACTGTGATGATTGCAGACAATGGATGTGCCTTGTTACATTTTCTGAGTCACCCAAAACAATCCTGAAATGGTTCTTATTGTGCTTCATCCCAGAACTAATGATAGAAACATAGGAAAAATAGGAGTATAGATGCCCTTTTTGCCCTTTGATCCTGCTCCACCATTCAATACATTCATGGCTGATCACCTATCATATCCATACTGCTTCATGCCTTCTGTGTCTAGAAATCTTTCTAACTCCTGCTCAACTATGATCAGTAAGGGACAAGGGAAGAGAAGGATGTGATGATAGGGCTGAAAGAAGAGGAATGACAAGAGTGAAGAATATAAATGTAGACTTAATTAATTGGAATGAATGTCTTTTTCTGTGATGCAGGTACTATATGATATTATATATTGCTCAGGATTTCTTTCACATGTGTTCAGTGGCATGGTCTTTGCAGCTTCTGTGGTAAAGAATTCCACAAGTTCACTACCCTCTGAGTGAAGAAATTTCTCCACACCTCAATTCTAAATGTCCTAGCCTGTACACAAGAACACAAGAAGATAGGAGCAGGAGATGGCCATCAGGCCCTTCAAGCCTGCCCCATCATTTCATATGATCATGGTTGATGTACACTGGCCTCAACTACTCTTTTGTGCCATTACCCTTCTATTCCTTTTGAGTGTAGTACAGAGGGATCTAGGTGTTCTGTTTCATGAATCACAAAAAGCAAGTAGGCAGATATTTATCCACCTCCACTTTAAATACTTCTAATGATCCAGCTTCCACCAACTCCAGGGGCAGAGAATTCCAGAGATTCACGACCTGCTGTAAGAAGAAATTTCTGTGTGCCTCACTTTTGAATGACCAGCCCCTTATCTTGTCCCCTTGTTCAAAACTCTCCTACTAATTAAAACATCCCAAAACTATTGAAAACAACCCTGTCAAGCCCCCTTTTGATCTTATATCTTTGAATAAGGTCACCCCTCATTCTTCTAAACTCCAAGGAATACAGGCCCAAACTTTTTAGCCCTTCTTGGTAGGACAGCCTTCTCATCCCGGGAATTAACCAGCCGAATCTCCTTTGTACTCTCTTCAATATTACTATATCGCTTTCTTAAGTAAGGGATCAAAAGCTGTGTGCAGTATTCCAGGTGAGGCCTCACATACACGCTCATAGAGGTTTATAAAATTATGAGGGGCATAGATAGGGTAGATAGTCACAGACATTTTTTCAGTGTAGGGGAGTTGAAAACTAAAGGATACTCAAAGGGGAATTGTGGGGGGGGGGGGGGGTTGCAAGTTCACACACAGGATGGTTTGTATATGGAACAAGCTGTCAGAGGAAGTGATAGAAGTAGGCACAATTACAATGTTTAAAAAATATTTGGACAGATACATTGATAGGAAAGGTTTAGAGGAAAATGGGCCAAATGCCATCAAATGAGATTAACATAGATAGACATTCAGGTCAGCGTGGGCAAGTTGGGCTAAAGGGCCTGTTTCCATGCTGTGTAATTCTATGAATCTCTACAAATCTATGAAATACACTATACAATTTCAGCAAAAGCTCCCTATTTTTAAACCACAGCCCCTTTGCAGTAAAGGCCAGAATGCCATTTGCTGCCTTAAGTACCTCTTGGATCTGCCTGCTTGCTTTTTGTGGTTCATGAACTAGAACACCTAGATCCCTCTGTACTACAGTCAGTTGCAGTCTCTCTTCAGTTAGATAATAATCTGCCTTTTGATTTCTCTCACCAAAGTTCATGACCTCACTCTTCCCCACATTAAACTCCATTTGCCAGTCTTTTGCCCATTCACTCAGTCTACCTAAACTCTTTTGCAGAATCACAGTACTCGATCACAACATCCCCTTTCACCTATTTTCATATTGTCAGCAAATTTGGAAACTTACATGCTGTTCCTTCCTCCAAGTCATTAATGTAAGTCGTGAACATTTACATGCCAAGAATGGATCCCTGTGGTAATCGGCGAGTGATCTCCTTCCACTCTGAAAAGGAACGATTAATTCCAACTTTCTGTTTTCTATGAGACTCTTGCATCTTGCCAATAATAACTGGCCTATAGTTCTGCCTTTCTCCTTTCCTGAACATAGGAATGACATTTTCTGTTTTCCGATCTTCTGGTACCCTCTTGGAGTTCAGCAAGTTATGAAAAATTTCAACCAATAGATCCACTATCTCTGCAGTCAAAGCCCCAGTGTGCAGTCTATTGTGTCCTGATGACCTGTCTGCCTTTAACCCCCTGGGCTTCTCTAATACTGTGTCCCTCGTAAATGGGACTTTTATTAGTTCTACCATGTGAAATTGGCCTGTCTAATATTAGTAGTGTCTTTCATCATGAAGACTGATGCAAAAACAAAATTCAATGAATCTACCATTTTTTCTTGCTGTTATTATTTCCCCAACCTCATTATCAAGAGGCCTATAGTCCAGCTGCTTGAATATCTACCACTGTTCCTCCACTGACCTGCCTCTTAGCTTGTTTACCTAGTCTACCTTGCACAACTCTTCCATTATGCCATTATAATTGGCCTCATTTAAATTGAAGACTCTGGTTATGGACCTATGGTGTTCATCCTCAAACTGTATTTGGAATTCTATTATATTGTGGTCACTACCCCCAAGGGAATCTTTAACCGCAAGATCCCCTATGAATCCTCCCGTTAAGCAAGATCAAATCTGAACAGCCTGTTTCCAAGTTAGCTCCATAATGTACTGCTCTACAAAGCCATCACTGACAGGGGTACCCCTGTGGCCACTCCCCTCAATAACAAGTATATCGTTTTGGATACTGTTGGAGGGACGACCTACCAGGGGAAAGTCACAGCGGCCAGGTCTCAGGCACAAAGTCTGACTCTGTAGAACAGAAGGGAAGGGGGGAGAAGAGGACTGTGGTAGTGATAGGGGATTCATTGGTTCAGGGAACAGATAGGAGATTCTGTGGACAAGAATGAGATTCCCAGATGTTACGTTGCCTCCCAGGTGCCAGGGTCAGACATCTCAGATCGAGTCCACAGCATTCTTAAGGGAGAGGGAGAGCAGCCAGAAGTCGTGGTGCACATTGGTACCAATGACATAGATAGGAAAAGAGATGAGGTCCTGAATATAAGGAGTTAGGAAGGAAGCGAAAAGGCAGGACCTCAAGGATGGTAATTTCTGGATTGCTGCCCGTGCCAGGTGCCAGTAAGGGTAAGAATAGGAAGATATGGCAGAGGAATGCGTGGGCTGAAAAGAATTGGGGCAGAGGGCAGGGTTTCAGATTTGTGGATCACTGGGATCTCTTCTGGGTAAGGTATGACCTGTACTAAAGGGATGGGTTACACTTGAACTTGAGAGGGATCAATATCCTTGTGGGCAGGTTTGCTAGAGCTGTTGGGGAGGGTTTAAACAAGGTTGGCAGGGGGATGGGAACCAGAGTGTTAGGTCAGAGGATGGAGCAGTTGGTGTAAAGGTAGATGCATTACGCAGGGAGACTGTGAGGAAGGATAGGCAGTAGATAGGTCATAAATGCAGTCAGTTGGATGGGTTGAAATGTCTTTAATGCGAGAAGTATTAAGAATAAGGGTGACGAACTCAGAGCATGGATCAGTACATGGAATTACGATGTTGTGGCCATTACAAGGACTTGGCTGTCACAAGGGCAGGATTGGCTGCTTAATGTTCTGGGGTTTAGATGTTTCAAAAGGAGTGGCAATGCCAATCAGGGATAGTATCACAGCTGCAGGAAGGGAGGACGTCGTGGAGGGATCGTCCATAGAATCAGTGTGGGTGAAAGTTAGAAACAGGAAGGGAGTGATCACTCTATTGGGAGTATCCTATTGGCCCCCCCAAAAGCCACCAGGACACTGAGGAGCAGATAAGTAGACAGATTTTGGAAAAGTGCAAAAATAACAGGGTTGTTGTCACTGGGAGACCTCAATTTCCCTCATATTGATCGGCACCTCCTTAGTGCAAAAGGTTTAGATGGGGCAGAATTTGTTAGGTGTGTCCAGGAAGGATTCCTGACACAGTATGTGGACAGGCCAACTAGAGGAGAGGCCATACTGGATCTCATACTAGACAATGAACCTCGTCAGGTGACAGACCTCTCGGTGGATGAGCATTTCAGAGATAGTGACCACAATTTCCTGACGTTTCGCATAATTATGGACAGGGATAGGAGCAGATGATATCGGAAAGTTTTTAATTGGGGAAGGGCTAAGTACGACAATATTAGGCAGTATCTTGGGAGCGTAAATTAGGAACAGATGCTCTCAGGAAAATGCATAGGAGAAATATGGAGGCTGTTTAGGGAACACTTGCATGGGGTTCTGGATAAATTTGTCCCACTGGGACAGGGAAAGGATGGAATAGTGAAGGAACCATGGTTGACAAAAGACGTGAAATATTTAGTAAAGAGGAAGAAGGAAGCATACTTAAGCTTTAGGAAGCAAAAATCAGGCAGGGCTCTTGAGAATTATAAGTTAGACAGGAAGGAGCTTAAGAAGAGACGTAGGAGAGTTAGAAAGGGACATGAGAAGGCCTTGGCGAGTAGAATTAAGGAAACCCCAAGGCATTCTACGTGTACGTAAGGAAAAAGAAGATGACGAGAGTGAGGGTAGGACCGCTCAGGGATAAAGGGGGAAACACGTGCCTGGAGGCGGAGGAAGTAGGGGAGGTCCTTAATGAATACTTTGCTTCAGTGTTCACTAGGGAGAGGGACTTTGATGAATGTGAGGTCAGCGTAGGACAGGCCAATGTGCTGGAGCATGTTGAGGTTAAGAAAATGGTAGTGTTGGAGCTGCTGAAAAACATTGGGATAGATAAGTCCCCGGGGCTGGATGGGATATACCCCAGGTTACTATGGAAGGTGAGGGAAGAGATTGCTGGGGCATTGACGATGATATTTGCATCCTCCCTGGCACAGGAGTGGTACCAGAGGATTGGAGGGTGGCTGATGCTGTTGCCTTGTTCAAGAAAGGTAATAGGGATAATCCTGGGAATTATAGACCAGTGAGTCTTACATCAGTAGTCGGCAAACTATTGGATGGGATTCTTAGGGACAGGATTTACGAGCATTTGGAGAAACATAGACTAATTAGGAATCATCAGCATGGCTTTGTGAGGGGCAGGTCGTGCCACATGAGCCTAAGAGTTTTTCAAGAAGGTGACAAAACAAATTGATTAAGGTAGAGCAGTGGATATCGTATTTCTGGACTTTAGTAAAGTGTTTGACAAGGTTCCCCATGGTAGACTCATTCAGAAAGTCAGGAGGCATGGAAACCATGGAGACTTGGCTGTGTGGATTTGGAATTGGCTTGCCCACAGAAGGCAGAGGGTGGTAGTAGATGGAGTAGATCACCACTTGGAGGTTGGTGACTAGTGGTGTTCCACAGGGATCTGTTCTGGGACCCTTACTCTTTGTGATTTTTATAAATGAGTTGGATGAGGAAGTGGAGGGATGGGTTAGTAAGTTTGTGGATGACACGAAGGTTGGAGGGGTTGTGGATAGTGTTGAAGGTTGTTGTAGGTTACAATAAGATATAGACAGGATGCAGAGTTGGGCGGAGAAGTGGCAGATGGAGTTCAATCCGGAAAAGTGATGCACTTTGGAAGAACAAACATGAAAGTGGAGTACAAGGTTAATGTCAGGATTCTGAGCAGTGTGGAGGAACAGAGGGGTCTTGAGGTCCAAGTACATAGATCCCTCAAAGTTGCCATGCAAGTTGGTAGGGTAGTTAAGAAGGTATATGGTGTGCTGGCCTTCATTAGTTGGGGGATTGAGTTCAAGAGCTGCGAGGTAATGTTGCAGCTCTGTAGAACTCTGGTTAGACCACACTTAGAGTATTGTGTTCAGTTCTGGTCACCTGATTATAGGAAGGATGTGGAAGCTTTAGAGAGGGTGCAAAGTAGATTTACCAGGATGCTGCCTGGATTGGTGAGCATGTCTTTATGAGGATGGGTTGAGCGAGCTAAGGCTTTTCTCTTTGGAGGGACAGAGGATGAGAGGAGACTTGATAGAGGTGTATAAGATTATGAGGGGCATAGACAGAGTGGACAGCCAGCACCTTTTCCCCAGGACGGTAATAGCCAATACCAGAAGACATGCATTCAAGGTCAGAGGAGGAATGTTCAGGGGAGATGTCAGAGGTAAGTTCTTTACATAGAGAGTGGTGGGTGCATGGAATGCACTGCCAGGGTGGTTGTAGAGGCTGATACAATAGGGGCATTTAAAAGGCTCTTACATTGACTCATGGAAATAAGAAAAATGGAGGGTTATGTGCTGTATAGGAGGGAGGAGTTAAATTGATCATGGAGGAGGTTTTCATATAGTTCGGCACAACATCATGGGCCGAAGGACCCGTACCATGCTGTACTATGTCCTATTGAGAGGTCACGTTTTCGGGGTCTATAGACTCCTTCCATCTGTATCTTCCTTCCCCTGCTATTCATGATTTCAACCAAAACCAATTCCACATCACAATACATTGCCTTTATATCATGACTCAGCGCTGCTTAACAACATCACCCCACTTCCTTTCCCCTTTGGCCTGTTCTTTTGGAGATGATAATAACCTGGACTATTGAGCACCCAGTCATGGCCACACTGCAATCACATTTTACTGATAGTTATTGCATCAAATTCATATGTTGCTATCTGAGGTTTCATCTCATCTATCTTGTTGCAAATGGTATGTACATTCAAATAAAGAACATTAAGCTTTGATCTTTGTTTACAGTAATATACAACTCTGGATTTGCTCTTGTATCCTGAAAATGTGACCCCTGTTTCTATACCCCGCAGTCAGGAGGTGCATCCTGACTGCATCCAGCCCTGTGAGAACTTTGTATGCTTCAGTGAGACCTCTTCTCATTCTTTTAAACAGTCAATTCAATCTTTCTTTGTACAACAGTACTCCCTTCCAAGGAATTGGTCTGGTGAAACTTTGTTGCATTTCCACTCTGGCAAGTTATATTTTTACTTAGGTAAGGAAAACATAACTGCACCCAATGTTCCTGCTCCAATATCCTGCATAATTGCACTAAGACATCTTACTCCTGGAATTAAAAACAGAATATGCTGGGAGCACTCAACAGGTCAGGCAGCATCTGAGGAAAAAGATGCAGAGTTAATGTTTCAGGTTAAAGACCTTTCAGTATAAGCAGGAAACAAGTTAGGTGAAAGTTGAAGAGAAGTTGGGGGAGACATGTATGGAACAAAGGAAATATCTCTGATTGGGTGAGGGCAGAATTGCCGTGGTGATTAGCTGTTGTTGAAGCTATCTGATGGGTTAAGGAAGGAAGATCGAAATAAAACAAATGTATTTATTCTCGCTCCTGTTCTCAGTACAGTGCACAGTGGTTAGTGATACATCCATACAGCTCCAGCAACCCAGGTTCAATCCTGACCTCTGGTGCTGTTGGTGTGGAATTTGCATGTTCTCCCTGTGACCATTTAGCTTTTCCCCAGGCGCTCTGGTTTCATCACATATCCCAAAATGTGCTGGTTGGTAGGTTAATTGTCTACTCTAATGGAGGGGTGTGGCAGGAGAACCAGAGGAGAGTTGATGGGCATGCGAGTGAGAATTGGTTATATGGAAATAAGTAGGGGAATGGGTCTGATGCGAATGACCTGCAAGCCAGCGGTGACTTCATGGGCTGAATGGCCTCCTTCCATTTTGTAAGAGTTACACTCAAAACTTCTTGCAATGAAGGCCAACATACCATTTTCCTTCTTGCTGCACTGCACATTTGATTTCAGTGATGGGTGTATCAGAGCGCCTCGTTCCCTTTATAAGTAATACTCTGCCTTTTTCTTCTTCGTACTGAGGTAGATAACTTCACGTTTATCCACATTATCCTGCTCGTGTCTAAATTACCTTCAATCAATCCTCAATTTCATGACGCTTAAAACAAGCAATGTTCTGTAATTGAATTTAGAAGCTAGATTGCTTAGTCTGTTTAACAAGCAACTTTCATTTTGCATATTAATCCCCTTTCATTTAAGCGCTTCTTTTTTAAAGCTTATTCAAAAAGAATTTTTTAAAAAACTTCTGTGGAATTATTGGTCAACGTGCATTATAAAGCTGACAGGGAGGAGAAAGAACAAACAGATTTGTATACTTCGAGCAATGGTTCCTAACCTACCTCCAAAGAGCAGCACTTAATGCCATACATAGGTTGAACCCACACAATTTATTTACTGTCTATCCATTTAAAGATATTTTCTACAGATTGTCACATGGACTACAGTATTGTGCTGGTGAACCCCAACGTAGACCATGGGTCATGTGTTAAGAACCACTGATTTAGAGCTTAGAGTGAGCAGCTGAGGGCTGCAAGGGAATCATTGTAGTTCAACAAAGAGGTGAAAGAGGAGAGCATATTACAAAGGGAGGGTAGATTACCAGTGAAGAATTGACTATTACATGACAAATTTTCTCCTAAATGCTGTGATACACTTTAATAGTGTCTCTGGCAGGAAGTGTAGATTGAAATGAGTAAACTCGGCAACCTGTGGCCAAACTGGATCTGTGCCTGAAAACTGACTGCATTAGCAGACTCAAGAAGAATAATACATGGTAAAACTTACTTTGTGTTAACACAGGAAAGATAATTGAGAGAGGTCAAATCTTGACAAAAACCAGCATTGCATTTTGACCTTCAGTGTTGCATATGGAATTCACCAGATTTGATCAACATTATTCTCCCTCCTGGAAATACATTCAATCTGTTAATGTTAGCGCAGTTGCTGAACTTCTGGGGCTCCATCAATTCTAAAATCACGGTTGGAAATCACATTTAAAATCCATTTGGTGTAAGAGGTCCAGGAATGAGGTTGCCAATGTACTATTTAGAGAAAATATTAAGTGGTGTGACTTGTGCAAAGGGCAAAAGAGATTTTCTTTTACTAATTTAGTTGAAAGAAACAAATCGTTTGATTCATCTTGAAATGAATGCTTCTGCAAGGCTTTCATTGCTTATTATCAGAAAGACTGTGGTGTCTCCTGTAATTATAGGACCATCTCTTAGTTCCCTATTGTGTAGAAATCTGTCATTCTGCACCTGATAAAAGCAAAGGACACCCGCTAACAATAATTGCACAGCACACCCGCACCATTTTAAACTTGGCACAGTTAATTTTGTATCTTAATAAATAAATTACACTGACATGTATGCATTATATATAATTCAAGCCATCAAGATTTAATGCAAGAAACTCATATAAAATGCATAGCGGGTATATTTTTTTTAGAAGTGACATGACTTTGTGAACCAAGAAACATTAATTAACTTTGGTGCTAAATGACCAAGCATCAGAAATTTGATGAATTAAATGAATTACTGTTTTTTTTCCCTGTAGCCTACAAATATTATTAATGATATCATTATGGGTGCCTTGGATATAATCTTCAGAACTGTCAGAAGGAGATGATGGCTTCAATGTCACATTGTTTATGTTGTGAGTGAACAGATTCAGGGAATGGAGCATGTCTGCAGAAAGTGCAGTCCAGCTCAAGCATTGCAAGGGAAATTTAAAACCTTGATTCCCAAGATTTCCTGTCACATGCTTGCTTCTGTCTGAATGACTTTTAAATGCCCTTTAGCTGAGCCACTGGATAACATGGCAACTAGAATGAAGTGTTCTTATGATGGGAGAAGAGTGAACAGAATGCTGGCTAGTTATTGAATGTTGGTTCAACTAGATCATAGGTTCGTACTCACATACTCGTGAGTTAGTCTGGGAATTGGACAAAACCATCCTATCAATTTGAATGCGAGGAAGTAGGTACTTATGACAAATTTAATAGGAACAGGAATGGGCTACACATTCTACAAGATCATGGTTGATCTGATTTTGACCTTGACTCCAATCTCCAGCCCGATTCAAGAACACTTGATTCCTTTATAATCCAAAAATCTGCCTCTCTCAGTCAAGGGTAGATTCAGTGGTTTGACTTCCACAGCCTTGTGGGGTAGGAAATAACAAAGGCTCCAAGTCCTTGAAGAGATGAAATTCCTCTGCATCTCAATCTTAAATAGGCTTACTCTGCCTTCCTTACATCCCTTACTCTGCCCCTAGTTCTGGGGTCCCCTGCAGAAGGAAACATCCTTTCAGTATTCACAGTAGCAATATCCCTCAGAATCTTGTATTGTAATGGGATCATTCTTATAAATCCCAGGGAATATGGGCCTAGCTTTCTCACTCTTTCCTCATAAGGGTATTTCCTTTTATCTCAGGAGTCTTTAATCTGCCTTCAGTGCAAGTATATTCCTCCTTAAATAAGGAGACCAACATTCCACCTTGTACTCTAGATGCAATCTCCCCAGTTTTCATTGAATTCCTTCTTTTATACTCAAGCCCCTTTGCAAACAAGGCCAACGTTCCATTTGACTACCTAAATACTTGCTGCATCTGCACATTGACATCTTGAGTTTCATGCCTGAAGCCACTGAAATCCCTCTATACTAAAATATTTAGTAGCTTCTCCCTACTGAGCAATATTCTGTTGTTCTACAAAAGTGGATGGCCTCACTTTTTCCCACTTTAAACTTTATTTGCCATATTTTTTGCCAACTCACTTGACCTGTCTATAACCATTTGCAGACTCTTTGTGTTTTCCTCACAACTACCTTTCCAACCTTGACTGGTGCATTCATCTTAGTCATGAAAATAAGTGGTTGTAAATAAAAGAGGCTGAGAACCGGTTTCAGTGACAGCCCCCAGTTAAAACTTGCCAACTTGAGAATTATCTTTTTATCCTAACTCCCTGATTTCTGTAAGGTACCAATTTATTAAAATGTAGAAGGAGGTTGTTTCGACCATACTGGCTCCCAGTACAGCAATCCTATCAGTCCCACCCCCCTTCTCCTTATTTTCTCTTGAGTCTCGCAAATTGTTCTCTTTCATGTGCCTATCCATTGCCCTTAACTCATTTGATGCTTACCTACATGAAAGGGTAATTTACAGTAATTAATTAACTTACTGGAATATCTTTTCAATATAGAGGAAATCAAAGAATCCTACATGGTCACAGGGAAAACATACAAACTCCATATAGACAGCACCTGAAGTCGAGGTCGAATCCAGGTCCGTGCAGTTATAGAGTCATAGAGAAAATCAGCATGGATACAGGCCCTTTGGTCCAACCAGTCCATGATGACCACTGTGGCCACCCAGCTAGTCGCAATTTCCTACATTCAGCCCTTATCCCTTTAAGCCCTACCCCTCCATGTACCTCTCCAAGGGCTTCTTAAATGATACTTCTTAAATCTAATGTATGATATTGTGCCTGCCTCAACAACTTCCTCTGGCAGCTGATGCCATATACTCACCATCCTCTGCATGAAAAAGTTGCCCCTTAGATCCCTTGTAAGTCTTTCCCAATCACCCTAAACCTGTCCCCCCCAGTTTTGGACTCCCCTACTCTGGAGATGAGACTTTTACCATCCACCTTATCTATGCCTCTCATAGTTTTAAATACTTCTATAAGGTCACCCCTCATTCTCCTACGTTCCGAGGAATAAAGACCTTGCCTGGCCAATCTCTCCCAACTCAGGCCCTCTAGTCCCAGCAACATCCTCGTAAATCTTTTCTGCACTCTTTCCAGTTTAACCACGTCTTTCCTATAATGGTGACCAAAACTGTGCACAGTACTCCAAGTGTGACCTCACCAATGAGTTTTTTCGACTGCGACATAATGTCCCAACTCCTATACTCATTGCCCTGACTGATGGAGGCCAGCATGCTAAAAGCCTTTTTCACCACCCTGTCTACCTGTGATGCCGCTTTCAATGAACTGTGCACTTGTACTCCTGGGTCCCTCTGTTCCATTACACTACCTAGTGCCCCATAATTCATAGTATAAGTCCTACACTGGTTTGATTTTCCAAAATGCATCACCTCACACTTAACTGTATTGAATTCCATTTGCCACTCCTCAGCCCACTTCCCTAACTGATCAAGATTCTCTGTAATCTACGATAACCTTATTCACTATCAACAACACCTCCTAAGTTGACCGATCATATATCCATGCTAATATATTGCTTCGGCATCTCCCACCCCGACCATCTTCCACTGCCCCATTACTCCCACCCACCCCACACCATACCTCCACCACAACTCACACTACGAGCACTCACCTTATGCAGTAACTTTTGTGCACTGTCTATTCCAATACCATTTGAAAATCTATATGCACAACATCTACTGCTTCCTCTTCAAACTACCTGCTAGTTATATCTTCAAGGAATTCTAATAAATTTGTTGAAAGCAAATTGTAAAAACATGTTGACTCTCATAATGATTTTCTCAATATTCTGCTACTACTAACAGCCCTATAGTTTCCTGCTTTCTCTCCTTCCTTTCTTGTAAAGGGGCATTATGTTTGGGGATTTCAAATTTGCTTGCACGCTTCCAGAATTTAGGGAATTTTGGATGATTGCAATACATCCACAATTTTTACTGCCACTTCTTTTGAGACCATAGGATACAAGCCACCATGTTCAGGGGATTTGAAACCTTCACTCCCATTAGTTAGCCCAGTACCTTTCTTCAAGTGATAGTGATTGTTTTAAGTTCCTCCCATCCCCTTGTCCCCTGATTTTCCACAATTATTGGAAAGTTTTTTAATGTCTTCTAAAAATTGTGCATGTCACCGCCATGCCCTCATTACCAATTATTAATACCCCAGTCTCATTCTATAAGGAACCTAAATTTACTTCACCTTCTCTCTTCTATATTGTATAGATTTGTAGAAGCTCTTGCTGTCTGTTTTTATACTAGAGGTTGAAACTCTCTAGTCCAGCACCCTTGGGACCTGACTGGTGTGGGACCACAGAAAATCTGGACTGCATTAATTGCCTCCAACCATCACTCTCTGAACAGGAAAACTTTTCTTTTTAAATATAAACACTTCCCAGGTCACATAAGGCTTCCGAGAACTGTCTGTAACCCGAAGTTTCCATGAGTCGTAAAGCTGTCAGCTGAGATCATAAAAGTTGCACTGATAGGTTAATTAGCTGCTGATTAGTACAGATCCGTACAGATCTTTGTTAATTTTAGATCTTCATTAGAATTAGTTAATTAGTATAGATCTGTACCACACATTCAAAACATGCCGGACCACAGAATGCTGGACTAGAGAGTTTCAACTTTTACTTCCTATTTTAAACTTGACATATTGTCTGCCCTTATTAGTTTTTTGTCATCCTTTCCTTTTTTTAAATAGTTCTCCCTATCTGCCGACCTAGCACTACTTTTTGAAACATTGTAAACCTTTTCTCTCAATTTGATACTGCCTTTACTTCTTGAGTGATCTACAGATGGATCTTCTTTCCAACAGAGTCTTTATTTCTCAATAGAACATATCTTTGTTGAAAATTATGAAATATCTCTTTAAATCATACCATCTGCTAATCCACTGACTTGCCTTCTAATTTATTTTCTGGTCCACTTTAGCCAAACTTTGTCTTCATAAGTTTGTAATTGCTTTTAAGTTTGCAATGCGATTTGTACCAAAGTTTTACCTTCTCAAATTGAATGTGAAATTCTATCATGTTATGATTCTTCTTCGCAGAGAATGCTCCTCATTAAGATTAATCCTGTATCATTAAATATGACCAGATCTAAAATAGCCAGTTCATCGGTTGGTTCCATAATACATTGGTCTAAAAAGTTGTCCTGAATATATTCCTTGATATTGTCCTCAAGGGTACCTTTGCCAATTTGACTTGTTCAATCCATATAAACATTGAAGTTGCCCATGATTATTGCAATACCTTTCTTTCAATCTCCCACTATTTCTTGATTTATGTTCTGTTCTGCTGCTTGAGTGTCTGTGGACAACTCCTACCACCGATTTAATTTTCCCTTGATCTTTATTATCTCCACGTACAATGACTCTACATCTTGATCTTCTAAGCTAAGTTAATTTTAACCATATATTGATCTCATCCTTCATTCACAGAGACACGACATCTTTTGATGAAGTGTCTCAGATCTGAAACATTCAGTGCTTCTCTTTCCACAGATGCTGTCTGACCAGCTGAGTTTTTCCAGCATTTTCTGTTCTTATGTCAGATTTCCATCATTGGCAATTCTTTTTTTAAATTTTTATCTCCTTTTCCTTTCCATCTATTCTTCTAATACGTTCGGTACCACAGAATATTCAACTCCAAGCTTTGCTCACTTTGCAACCATGTCTCTGTAATGGCTATGGGGTTAGCATTCACAAGCCAACTTCTTTCCTGTGCATTGTTCCCCTGTTTTTGCAAACCCTTGATATGGATTGCTGCAGTCACCACTGGTGCTCAGGTCATGCAAGCCCTGAGCCTGGGTCTCAATTTATTCTCTCTCATTCCTTGTTCTCTCCCATGGCTCCATTTTCTCATCTTCTTGCTTCTGATGTGAGGAAATAAGTGAGGCTAATGAGAGTAAATAAAAGTATGGGACTATTTAACTGTTACCAGTCTATCAAGGCTTACTTACGATATAGTTAGCCTGTGCTTTGTGTTAAGAGTCATTTCCTAGTATAAATTGATTTTTACTAAATCATATTAGACTCAATGAGTTTAAGTACCCAAACCCCATCTACAAAGTAAAGCCTAGTTCTAATTTTAACTTCTGCAGGTCAATGCACACTAAGCAATTCCACACTTTGTTCATATTTGTAAAATAACTATTATATTTTCTGTAATGATGATAATGCAGAATCAAGACAACAGCAGGGGCCCATTTTCAATAACAAGGCTATATTTTGTATTGAACAGAAATTGTATGTTTTGTTTGAAGAGTCTCTCCTTTTGAGTATTTCTTTCAAAGATCCTGATCCAAGGGCAATCCCATTACCCTTGCACTTCAAAGAACTGTTACATAGCTTTAAGGTAGCTATTATAAGATTTTTATTTTCTTATATTGTTATCATCTATTATTTTAAAGGGATTTGCATATTTTATTTGTTCTTTCTGATTTTTCCTTTGTTAGTCTTGCTCTCTAGTTCAATTCAGTAGAAGCTTGTTAATTTAAGGACCATTGCACTTAAGGCCACAGTATCTGTTGTCAACAAAACCTTTTGGCTCAGCAAGTGCAGACTGTTCTACAGTCTTGGTTAGTTATTTCTTTGTTCATTCCTCTCCTTCCATGTCCCCCAAATCCCTGTCTAACTATTAATATTGACATATATCCTAATTATTTCATTCATATACATTTACAACTCGATACATCATAAGTTAATTAGTAGAATAAAACATGTTTGAATTGATGGATTGCGCTAAAGGCCATAATTTGCTCCATCAGGGCAGCTAATAGTAACTGCTGTAAATTGGTCTTTGCCCTTTTAATCATGATAGGATTTTGTGCCAAAAATTTCAGAACATATCAGCAGGGAAGAAGACAGGATCTGTATGAACAGGACAAGTGAATCTCCTCGACCAATCAGCTTAAAGGATTGTGAAGCTAACACTGCAGGGTCTAAGAAGGAAGCATAAATTAGAGTGGTTGAATGCTTTATGACGTCAGCTATCATAAGAGAAATAAAGAGATAAAGAAGAACAGATTAGCACTGGTACATGTGAGAGACAATGAAAAAGTAAAATCAAAATGTTTTAATTTTATTTTTTTCTTTGCTAAAATATTTGTTAAAGAATGAGATTAATTTTTAGTACCAGAGAGGTATTTTGGTAGTTATTTTATCACAGTATAAAAGGCTAGTTGGGCCAAAGCAGATGAGATTTAAATTTCTATGATGAGTCTAGTCCATCTATAGCCTTCTATTCAAATATAGCAGCTTTATGTTGTTCAATGCTTAGCAATGGTGAGGAAGACTGGAGGATGCCACTTTCACAAAGTCAACAAAAGGGTGGCACAATTGTATAGCACTTACACATAAATGAAGGTATCTACAATGAACATTGGAATTATATCATAAATTCCATTATATATTTACATTTACATTAAATGAACAATATTTTCTTTATATATTAATCAATTTATGTTCCATATATCCTTATATAATATGTAAAACAAGATATAATTGTTTCATACTTTACATCTATATTAGTAGCATATCACCAATGACACTGTTTATGGGGAAAATAGTTGTTGCAAGGAATGGCTGAGGTAGGAGAGGGGTGCACATTCTCATTAGTAAAATGTGAATAAGTTACCCGAAACCTTGATTAGGCGTGCATGTAAATATACCTCAAATCATTCCAAGTTTTATTGTTTTGTGTGGTCTGCAGGTTGAAATAAATTTGTCAATTTCAGGCCCTTGCTCATAAATGCCTAAACCTTTTACAAGTGTCTTACATTCGTAAGAACAACTGGCATGTGGAGCATGAATTTTGTGCATGCTGACATTTTTAACATATTAATTGCAGTTCTCCTGTGGCATTGCTCATGGTATATTGGAAGAAATATTGTGCCATTGTAACATATGTTATTCTTCTGAAGATATGCTTCACTGATGTGTAAACCCTGGCTGAGTTTATTCAAAATCTTATGCTCTTCATGTCACAAATTGCATTCATGTGAAAGTAAGTGCGCTCCCTTCAGAAATTTTTCCCAAGGTAATATTGCTCCATTAAAAAGTTCTCAATGGAGCTCTATTACATCGGGAACTTCTTTAAAGTTCCTTCTTTAAACTTCCTTCATTAGTTGCTTCTTTAAAGTGTGGCACAGAAATTTTCGACAGTTTATGATGTCTGAAGGGTGGTGCACTATCCAGATGTGGGATCCTCCGTGGCATTGCTCACAGTGTGTCAGATGTTACAGCGTTCCAGGATGCAATAAGGGTGCAATACCACCTAGTGGCTGAGCCGAACTATATTGTCACTGGGCTCTGTTTACACAGGGATTTCCCATTATAACTGTCTACATATCCACCTTAATATTAAATAGTAACATAAAAAATATGACATCAGCAAGTGAAAATTGTATCAAAAATTGTGAAATCTTAAGATTTTAATACACTTCCACTTTCTTAACATCATATTTACTTATCATGTTTCTTTCTTAATAACTGAGTTGTTTGAATGGGACACATTCGATTATATAATTGAAGTGCCACAAATGTTTTTGTTAGATTCTTTTCATGCTCAGTGCTGTAATAGAACAGTGTGTCAGTGTATATTTGCAGTTAGCAAATACCTGCCAAGCTTCAGAATGTGAATGGTAATAAGAAGCAAAGTAATCTTCTGTTTCCTGTTGTTATTTCTGTTCTATATATCCTAACCACTACTTTAGAGCATGAGTCAGTGATTTACACTATCCCACAGAAACACACTTCAACATGTAGCTCAATTGTGACCTCAGGATGCATCCATTTAAACCACTTCTTGACAGAATTCATAGATTTACAGAGTTATATAGCTCTGTTGTTGGTTCACTTCAGGATAAGATAAATACAGTTTAATCTCTGAAGATGTGCATTGCAACTGTGTCTGGAGTCCAGACTGCCTCTGAGCAGTTCCTAAAAATGAATAAAGTATGACATTTTTTTCAAGTATAAGATCTTCAAAAGATTTAATTCCACTTATTGATTAAAAGATTTGAAACCATGTTATGATCTTTTCTCTGAGGCTGTTGATCTGAAGTCTACTATACTTATGTCCAGTTAAGTTTTTCTTTAACTGTTCTCTGTTGAACACAGTGTGATTCTTGGCAGTGGCATAACTTATTATTTGCAGTTTACTGTGAAATTTATAAAATGAAATCTACAGTATGTGCAGAGCCTCTGGTAACTAGCCCTGGAGTAAATGTAAGTCACAGACATCATTTGAGAAATTTGGGTCAGTGGCAGAATGAATGTGGGTCAGGGTCTGCCCTCAAGGCAAGAATTTTCAAAGATGCAGACAAAGAGAACTATGGTTGGATGGTGTGACTTTTGCTGTCATGGGCTAGTGTTTCAGATTTGGGAATAATCAAGAGATTGCACTGAACATAATCAACTTTGGAAAATTGTGCCTCTCCATCGTCGACTTAAGAAAAGTGAGATAGGGAAACCAAGGACTTGTACACCAATTACCCTAACATCTGTTGTTGGAAAATTACAGAACTCATAATTAAGGATAGAGAGATGAAATACCTTGGAAATTTTCAACTAATCAGACAGACATGTCATCAATTTGTAAAGAACTTGCATGTGTTAGTAAAGGGTAGTTTCTGCCACATGAAGCTAAATTAATTATTTTAAGGAGCCTTCCACAATAATAGAAACAGGGTTGTCCGTGAAATCTATTCATATAGGTTTCCAGAATGCAGTTGATAAACTTCTTTATAGGAGTACTGGTTGGAATTTCAAATTAGAAGATTAAATGAATGCAGAATACTGTGGCAAATAGGTTTCAATGCAGGCACACATGAGCTCATCCACTTCAGACAAAGAAGGAGCAGAGTACTCTCTTAATGGTAGATGGCTAGAATAAGTTGAGGTGAAAAGAGCCAAGGGCCAATGCACATACAGCATAAAAAGGTGCAGAAAATAATCAAAAATGTTAATGGATTGCTGGCTTTGGAATGCTGGATTTACCAAAATAATACCAAAATTCCAAGGGTTGAATTAGGAGGTAAGGTTACACCTAATGTTCTTGAAATTGCAAAAGTTGGTTTGTAATTTATGCCTGTGACTAAATTAATTTGCATATTTCCAAGTATTATACCCATAAATTCATCTCCATTTGGCTGTGTTAAATGTGCTACATAGTAAAGTCAGCAAGTTCTACTCATTCCGTGGAATTGAATTCAGTGGAATCAATTTTGAAAGCAGTGCAAATGCGCTAATGCTGCTGCGTTTAGCACTACCAACCAGGGATGAACTTCTAGGTGAATATCTTCTTGGAACCAAGGCAACTGAGCAGAAAAATGAAATGGAATCCTTTCCATTATTTACTTTCCTTTAATAAACATGCCTTCAGAACAGTAGTAGCACACTTTTATTAATTCAACACAAAATGATTTATCAGCAAAAGGCAAAGGTTTTCATTCAGTTTCTGATCTTCCATCTGTGTTCACCTTAACTCAAAATAACCGAAAATTGCTTTAAAATATCTAAAATAGAACAGTTGCTAGTTTTTTTATGGTGTGCACTAGTCCATTTTTTGGTAAATTAAAATATTTTTTGAAATGAGACCTATGAGTTTAAGAAATGGATATACTTTAAGAGAAACAAACAATTTGCTGGAGGAACGCAGCGGGTTGAGCAGCATCAGTGGGGGGAAAGGAATTGTCAATGTTTTGGTCTGAAACTTTACATTAGGTCCCGAAACATTGACAATTCCTTTCCCCCCAAAGATGCTGCTCAACCGATTGACTTCCTCTCATTTGTTGCTCCAGGTTCTAGCATCTGCAGTCTTTTGTTCTCTATAATTTAAGAGCATTCTCCAACTAATGCTATCAATGGAATATTGCAATGTCAATCAAATTAAATCCTAGGGAAAATAGGAAAGCAAATAGTTTTGGACATTTAAAATTCAGTGCTAATGTGAATAATTCTATTTGGAATGCACTGATAATACTGGCAGAATTAAGCAGAAATTCTACCCACATGTATTATAATGATGCTCACATACATCATTCCCTAATAGGACAGACATTCAAAATAATCAGAAGCTCTGCTTTTTTGTGTGTGGTCTTCTGCTCTTTCACTTCTGCCAGTATCAACATAAGACCAAGAAAGGATTCAAATGGCAATACTGTTGACATTTCTCTTTTTCCAGGCCTGGGACTTTACTTGGTTGTATTAATTTCCTGCCTTCATGGTGCTAGAGTGAAGTTTAATGAAACCAGCTATTGATGTCATGACATTCATATTTGGGTGTACTGTTTCATTGCTTTCACCAAAGCTACTATATTCCACGCACTTCTATAACAGGTCAGTACAAGCGGTTGGTGAGGTGGGAGGGAACAGAGAAAATTGAGAGGGTGAAAATTGATAAGGCAGAAGTGCCAGAAAGGATGGTTCTGCTTAAAATAATGAAGATGCCTGCTCCAGATGGAGCATATTGCTGAAGGGAGTAGGAGTGGATATGCAGAAGGACTTGCTGTGTTCTTCCAATCCTCCCAAGATATAAGAGAAACGCCAAGGACATGCCAGGCAACTGCAGGTCAGGCAGTCTAATCTAAATGGTGGGGAAATGTATAGAGACAATAATCAGTGAAAAAGTAGATAGGCACCTGAATGTTTGAATTAATAAAGGTGAGCAGCATGGATTTAACAAAGGACTATCATGTTTAACCAACCTGACTGAATTTTTGACGAGATAGTCGATGAAGAAAGTGAAGCGGCTGTCACTGAGAGAGGTTCAGAGGGCATTGTACCTCAAGTACAATGTCAGTGAGTAAATTGAGATCCATAGAATAAGAGGATCAGTAGCAGAATGAATATGAAACTGACTTCAGGACAGAAAGCTGAGATTCATTGTAAATGGCTGTTTCTCAGACTGGAGGGTTCCAACCAGTGGTGGTCCCATGAGGTTATGCGGTGACCACTGTTTTATTTTTAAGATACAGGCCATCCCCGGGTTGTGAACATCCAACTTATAGACACCTGTACATATGATTGGGCTCCCATAATATTATTATTATTATTATTATTATTATAATAAATTCAAAAGTCCAGTGTATGTACATAGATTCATTCTACAAGCGGTAGAACAAATTTCATTTCTCCCTCTCTCTATTTTTAGTAATTGTTCTTCCTTATCAAACTCATGTGTTTTTGATGTCATTCATTACAATACTATGGGAGGTGTGGTTACCACATCGAGTGGTTTATGTTTATTTTCTGCCTTACGGACAAAATCAACTTATGGATGTCTGTAAAAACAGAACCAATTGTTACCTGGGGATGGCAAGAGATATAGGCAGGAAGAATGGGCAAGCAAATGGCAGGTAAAATATTACACAGAGAAATGTGAAATAATAGACTTTGACAGCAAGAACCAAGGGAGACAACATAGACCAAATTGAATGGTTCTAAAAGGTGTTCAGCAACTGGAGGACCTGGTTGTATATGTCCATAAATCTTTGGAAATGGCAGGATATGTCCAGAGAGCAGTTGGTAAACCATTTGGGACCTTGGGCTTCATAAATAAAGGCAAAAAATTCAAAAGTAGGGAGGGCATGTTGAAGCTCCATAACACACAAGATAAGCCACAACTGGATTATTTAGGAAAGATGCAGGGGATGCATAGAGAACCACAAGTTTTATTAGAAGGTTAGACTGGAGAAAGTGGAGTTATTATCCATGAAGCAAAGATTCAAATCAGATTTGATAAAGGCTGTAAGATCATGATGGATTTAGATCAAGTATCCACCAGGAAGCTTTACCCATTATTAAGAACAAGGGGAAGCAGATGGACAAAATGTAGATATTTCATATGAGGGAACATTTTTATGGAACTTGAAGACTAGGTGATGAAAAGAAAACCAAGCAGAGCTTTGAAAGGGAAGCTAAATTATCACTTGAGGGAAAATGATTTACTGGGCTCTGATATCAGCAGGTAAGTCATTGAGTCATACACCATGGAAACAGGCCCTTCAGCCCACTGAGTCCTCACTAACCATCAAGCACTGATTTATACTAATCCTACACTGAACTCTTTTTTTGTCTTCCCCATTCCCGTCAACTCCCCTCAGATATTGCCACTCACCTGCCAATAGGGGTGATTTACGATGGCTAATTCCAAGAGGTTCTATAGCTGCATTAAGAGTAAAGGGGTGGCCAGGGAGAGAGTAGGTTCCCTTTGTAGGTTTGTAGCTAATTAAGCTACAAACCTACATGTTTTTGGGTTGTGGGAGGAACCAGGGGACATGGAGGAAACCAATGGGGTCAGAGGAAGAACGTACGAACTCCGCAAGCTGACAGCAGAGGAGGTAAAGACTGAATCTGGGTCCCTGAACCTCTGAGACAGCAACTCTACATATAATCTCTTGTGACTCAAACTATCCTTTTATTGCGGAGTACTCTCAAATAGAGTACTCACAGCATTGACCTGATGAGGTAGGAAGCCTGGTCCTGCACCAACTGGGCATTGGTGGAGTGCAGTGTCTTAATTATCAAGTTCTTAATGTGCCTGCAGTCAATGGAATCATGCACCTTGGAGAAACTTGCATTCTTTGAGAAGCCTTGCTCTCGCTCTGCCTGCTGCTCACTGCCAAGGAAGAATGATGTGCATTTAGCTCTCTTGGAGTACAGACCATCCATGACCTACCTTACACAACAGTGAGTGACAGATTATTGTGAATTTGTGGCTGGAACTCGTGATATATCTCAGGGAGATTATCCTGACTCAGTCACAGACACCTAACACATTGTTCCTTACTCTCATAAAAATTGGAGAAATATTCTGTAAAACCCTTACATAACTGTCCTCCTTCTGCGAGCTATCTTTTCCCTCCCTCTGGTGGTCAGGTGGCCTGTTCTGAACACCCTTACACTGTCTTGAAGCATTCCTGGAAATGGTCACTGAAGGATTTGCACCCAGATGCAATGGTTACTTCAGAATCTGTGAAATCAGGACAATCTATCACAACTCTCTGTAGAATTTTCCAACTCTTGCAAACTCTGGTAGTCAGTCAACATTGATGCAATACTCAGTAGAAATTACCCTGGCAGGTGTCCAGATGTCTGAAGATCCCTTGATGGGAGAAGGTCTTTCTGTTGGCTGAATGCATGACCTCCATGTTTGCTTAGCATGGTGAATTGTTGAGTGGGCAGTAACCCAACATTGTATACTTCATGTTGTCACGAGCTGAGCAAAGGCTGTCTCAATATGGCAAGCAAATTGACTCTTGCTACAAAAGGGCGGCTGTGCATCAGACTCAAAACTGGAAGCATCCTTAGTGCTCAAGTGACAGACAAACTTTGTACCCATTGTGCCATATGACTGGAAACAAGGCTTCTCAGTCAATCATGAGCACATAAGTTCTTTGACAGCACTCTCCAATTTTTGCTCCCTTTCACTCTTCCCATAGGGCACTGAATATTTTTTCCATTACAAGTTGTTATTTAATTCTCCTTGGAAAGTTGCAGTTAAAATTGCTTCCACCAACCTTTCAGCCATCATATTCCAGATCGGAAGAAATTGCTTCAAAGAAAAAGGTTCTGTTTCCACTTGAACTTGCCAATCTCATTTCTAATTGATGCCAGCAAAGTGCCACCAAATTCACAAATGTTTCAAGCGAATGAAAAATCAATAGAACTGTGGGCAATAGAGAATGCTGGTGACAAATGGTGAAGTGAAATAAAATCCATTTAGCACACAATCTGAAGGTTACAGGCACAAGAAACTCTGCAACTACAGACAAGCATCATTTCAATGCTGAAGAGATGGTCAACATTAGTAGCAATTTAACAACTATAAACTGAATCATTACCAACCCTCCCAACTGCTGCCCATGCAAACCAAATACAGCACTGATCCACAATCAGGAATATATTAACAAGGGATAATTTATAAAGAAGACAATTTCCAAAGGAAGACGGGAGAGATCAAGGGCACAATATGAGCAGAACAGAAGTGCAGGAAGAGGCAGACATACATCAATGTTCTTCTACATTGCAAGGTAAGTTGTAACTGGCTTAAAAGAGGTCATAGGGACAGGAAGCAATTAAATGGGAGGTAATAAGACAATGCACAGGGTATCTGTGCCTTGTAAGGGGAGGAAATAGTTTTACAAATTAGACAGGTGAGATTTGCAAGAATTCAGAACACTGAAATGAAACGAAACATTGATTTGTGTACGCACGTGGCTGGATAGGTCTGACAGAGGAACAAGTTGATAATGAGTGGTAGTGAATTGGACCACAAAATTGACTTCACAAATGAGGTAGCGCTGCTGTCTGCATAAAACACCAATCTACATTAAATGCCATTGAGGAAAAATAGAATAAGAATTGTTATTCACTATTGGTCAAAAGTCAAGAAAAAAAACCTATAATATGTTAAGTAAGCTGATCGAAAGGGTTAAATCATGAAATACCGAATGCATGGAAGTGAAAATACTGGAAGGCCAGAATTAGGAAAAATTAAGACACATTTTATAAGAGGAGGAAGGAGAAGGAGAAGAAACAGTATCCGAGGTGCAGTCTGTAGTTAGATGCCTGCAGCAAGAATGCATAACTCGTAGTGAACCAAAAATTGACCAAAAGATTGACTGAAATTCCTATCCCAAGGTGTTGTGAAAGCCAGCATCAGAGCTGAATCTTTCAAATAAAATGTAAATTGGAGAGGAAATCCTGAAGCATTTGTTTTACTTCAAGGGCAAACTTTGTATCTGGACCCATGTTATGTGACAACATTATCAAAGTAACAAGCCATAAATAAGACTAGTGTGTTGAGCTTTGACCTCAATGGGAATTTGCAGGTGTGAATATTGATGGAAATATTCATTAACAAGTTTTAGGTTGCTGATAAATTCAAAAAAAACTTTACTCCATCAAAGCATCTTTGTTGTGATAAATGGTTGGGTATCAAATATTCCTATATCAGACAAAAAGGATGTGAGGTGAGATAATCAAAGAGAAGGTTGTGTTAATCAAATTGTCATGGGTGTGAATTTTGGATTATAAATAAAGAGTGCTGAGAGGGGGAGAAGCAGCTGCAGTTAAGAGTTAAAGCCTTGTAAGAGACACCTGGCAAGGATCCAGAGGCAGAATAATCTGAGCAGTCGGCATTGGTGAGTTCTACATAAAGTCATCTAGAGTAAGAGAATATGGAATGTTTAGAGTTAAAAGCGAAGCTTACAAGGCATCTGCAAACAAGATTGACCACCTGTAGGGAGAGGCCAGCAGCTGCATTTAAGGGTTACAACATACAAAGGCCCCGTTAGAGTGCAGTAGTTTGCAACATTTTATAGCATACATTCAGTAATTTCATGTAAGATCTTGTGCGTGATATCATTTGTCATGCTTGCATTCATATTATTTTATTTGTGGTGTTTGTTTATGTTTTAATATTGTGTTTAAAAGAGTTCTGTGTTGTGCTGCTCTGTAATTTTTTCCTACCTGGATAGGTTCTGACTGAACTCAAAAATAAAATAGCAACAGGAGAAACTACTTGCAAGCGAACAACATGGAACAATGGTTAAAATAAAGATGAACAGAAAGCAGCACAGTTCACTTGACAAAGAACTTACACAGATAACAATCTGTATAACAGAAATATTACTCTTTGATGTTGAAGGGAAAGCACAGTAAGTTGTTGTTTAGGTGATGTGGTTGGTATTGAAGAACACTCCATTTATAAAAGACTTCCAACTTTACAAGCTATTAAAGGCAAGGAAAAGAAATGAGAATAGGTCCACTTGTACAAGTAGCAATGACCCAAGAAGTGCGGGCTAAATGATTTTTGCCTGTCTTGCAATTTCTATGATAGGCATAGCTCAGTGGTTGCACTCCAGCTTTGGATTCAAGATGTTGTGAGTTCAGGAGAGTTGAGCATAGAGTTTAGGCTTTACCTTATTGGAGAACTGAGGGAGTCACTTCATTTAATGAGTAAGTTCATGTATAACAGTGCAGATGTTTTAGTCTTATGCTGAAACATTGTCACTCATACACTTCATGGAACATAGAGCAGTACAGCACAGGAACAGGCCCTTCATCTCACCATGACTGTGCCAACCATGATGCCAGTCCAAATTAATCCCAGCTGCCTGGTTCCTTGATCATTTGCACTATACTCGAGGTTCATCTCACTAAATCCTACATTGCCCTGTCTCATCTACAATAGAGTTATAGGATCATAGAATCATGGAGTTGTACAGCTCAGAAATGTGCCCTTCTGCCCACCACATCCATGCCAACCTTTATGCCCCGTCAACGTCAGTCCCATTGGTCTACATTAGGTCCATATTTTTCTATGCCAACTCACTAAACATACTACCTATGACATATTCTGAATCCTGGATGCTCCATACTGAATTCAGTCACAGCTCCAACTGCTCTATGTGGTCTGTCAGGAGATGCAGCTGTACACACTTGGCACAGGTATGAGGTAATAGAGCTGAAGATGGTAAAGCAATTTCCTTGAGTTAGGCAAATGTTAGTGAAGATCAGCCACTGAGTTTGGGACTTCCACCCATTTTGGATGGGGTCTTCTTCAGGCATCACCAACATCAGCAGGTCTGGAAGAGGTCAATGGCCAACATGGGTGACTCACTGATGACAGCAATTTCTTGCTCAGTAAGTTCAAAAAGATAACGGATGAACGTGGCACATGTTCAGTATTTTCCATGGACACCAATTGTTTACACTGATTTTTTTTGTGTTTTTATTTTATTTTTTTGATCAGATCCTCAGGAAATTTTAGCACATTGATTTCAGTAAGTGGCACAGAAACAGTTTTGGAAATTGCTGGCCATATTCTACTTCCCATATGTCATCTTAACTCATCTGTTCTAGGAAAATGAATGGACTCAGACTTCCAAGAGAGCCTGAAAGTCTCAACAGTTTTTAAGGCACATTAAGCAAAATGATCTTGCTCTGCAGTTAGGACTTCTATCATTCCTTTTACTCCCCACACACTATTATCTGAAGTGCAGTTTGGATAATTTCCCATGCACTTATTTTACAATATCCTCCTTTGTTAAATGAAGCAGTTTTACTACAGGAGCTGGTGAAGGCCATCTTGCCCTGAAGTCCACTCTTCCATTCATTTAGACTATGACTTATTTATGAACTAACTCCATATACCCTTATGATTTTTGTTAACAATTACATAATTGAAATTAATAATTAATATGGATGGCATCAATTACGATTTACAGATGAGTTCTAAGCCTCCACAGCTTCATGCCTGAGGCCTGACTCTAGAATTCAAGCTGTTCCCAAACTTGACACTTTCCAACCACTGGAAATAGTCTCTATTCTTATCAGTTTCCATTTATATCTTGAAAACCTTGGTAAAATCACCACTTCTAAATTCTAAGGAGTATGATTTTAGTTTATGTAATCTCTCTCAGTCAATGCCAGTCTATACTTCCTAAATAAAAGTGAAGCAAAAATTGCTGGATATGCTCAACAGGTCAGGCAGCACCTGTGGAGAGAGGTAAACAGTACTAACATTTCACGTGGAATCAACTAGCGTCTATGCCTTGGCTCAGGATCAGACTGCATCTTCCCAAATCTCTCCAACAGTCTGTTCTCTGCTACAGGAGTTTGTCAACCTCATGCTCCTGGAAAAACAGCTCACTCATAGCCTTTTCTCCTGTGAGGGTGCATTTTGCACGATAGAATGAATGAGCAAAAGTTTAGTCCAGTCAAAAGATTCTAAACTTTCAAAAAGAAAAAGGAATCTGCAAATGATGAAAATCTGAAATAAAAACAGAAATTGCTGGAGTACTGAGCACCACACAGTCAGACAGCATCTGTGGAGGGAGAAACAAAGTTAATGTTTTAGGTTAATGACCTTTCATTAGAAATTTACCTTTGGAGTCTACTGTCCAATACACAAGGAATTCCATGTGCCTGTTACTTTCTCAGCGAGGGAGAGGGGAGGGATTTGTGAAGCCAGAACAGGTGAGGATTGTGACATTGTTGTCTACCACACTTCACAAAGGAATTAATTGGACACATTCGGGGCTTGGTCAGATGATCAGCCTCATTGTTTACCGACCCCAAAGCTTCATGGGTATCACTCAAAAAGAGGCACCGGCACTATGATTAGGCTTGGAGGAGACGTGGGCTGCTACTTGCCTAATTGTATGGCCTTACATTCAAAAAGCAGTAAAACAAACAGCTTCAACGAAACACCTTTGAAAAGTTCTGCATCTCTCTCCAATGGGATTTTCTGTCTCTTTTGCATTGTTCACCTTCAATGATTAATTTTACTCTTCCTGTTTTTGATATGGCATTTCATCTACCAGAAACAGTAACTCTGTTTCTCTCTCCACAGATGCTGCCTGGTCTGCTGGGTATCTCTGGCACTTTCTGTTTTAATTTTAGCGTAACAACCTTTATTGCAGGATCTCATTTATGGAACACACTGCAAGAAGAAGTGGTTGAGGCAGGTACAGTAACAACACTTAAAGGACATTCAGACAGGTATAAGGAAAGGAAAGATTTAGAAGGATATGGGCTAAATGCAGGCAAACAGGACTAGCTTAGATGGGCATCTTGGTCGGCATGGACAAGTTGGGCCGAAAGACCTTGTTCCATGCTGTATAATTCTATGACTCTTAGTGACTCAGGATTTGATATTAAAAACCTTATCTCACAAATGTTTATGAAGGTCCATTTCACTCTTATATTACAAAAGATACAATTGGGCCCAACATGAATTCAGCTTTAAAAATTACAGGAAAGGAGATGCTTAAAAGATTACAATGCAGGTACATTTTTGAAAGTTACAAGATTTGGGGGTGTTAGTATGAGATGTGGAAACAGTGATTCTTACACAAGCTTGATGTCTGAATGTTTATGCTTTGGCTTGAATTTAAAATCAGCATTCACAGGCTTATGGAAATCTGGAAACATAAGTGACTGAAGAAGCTGGGATCTGGAGCAAAAAATGGAGTTCTTCCAATCGTTTGTTTTTTGCTTTTGGAAGCTTTTATGAAAGGCAGTCTGCAATAACCTTTGAGGAATGTTATTGTGGAAACAAATTGTTTTCACTGAAACAGATCTGAATTGTCCCATTAACTCGCTGCTTTTTCATCATTTTTGAAAGGTTTGAAGGATTCACAATTGGGTTAAAATAAAGCAGAAAATGCTGGAAACACTCAGCAGGTCAGGGAGCATCTGTGGATAGGGAAATCAGGCTAACATTTTAGGTTGAAGATGAAGGGTCTGTGATCTGTAATGTTAACTCTGTTTTTCTTTCCAAAGACGCTGCTTGACCTGCATCTGCAGGAATACAGTCGCAGAGTTATAGAGTCATACAGCATGGAAACAGCCCTTCAGCCTAACTCGTCCATGCCGACTAAGATGCCCATCTAGGCTAGTCCCATTTGCCTGCATTTGACCCATATCCCTCTAAACCTTTCCTATCCATGTACCTGTCCAAAGGTCTTTTGGATCTGCAGTTTTTTTAAAAAAATTTCATTCACAAATAGATTGGCTTTGAGGGAATTTGGTAAGGCAGTCATTTAAGAGTCCTAGTTGGTAAGAAATTGTGCTGGTCACTAGCTGGCAGTAATGTGAAAAACCAGCAGCTGGCTGCAATATCTGGATTTGCTCTTTCCTGACTTCTGTACCTGTGAGTATGAAACATGCTGGAGGTCAGAGATTGGCTTATTTGACTCAGCTCTAAGTACAGGGATGAAGCTTACTCATCCTGAGCTAATGGATAAAACTGTATTGGGAATTCTGGTTGTTTTTTTTAGATTCAGGTTAGGGACAATCCCACAAGCGTGAAAGGTGAGGGAACCAAAGCTAGCCATCATTGAGAGAATGATGAAAAAAAAATCAGAATGTAAGGCACATCAAGTAGGTCAGTGAAATGAGAAGCAGGCTAAATGTTGTGAGTTTAGAGGGGAAGTGGAAAGGAAAGTAAAATAGTCAAGGAGAGGCTGTGAGAATGCAAAGACCAGTGATGTAAGGGGGAAACCAAGAGCCTTCTAAAGACATGTAAATATTAAGTAAGTAGTAAGAGAAGAGGTGAATCCAATTAGTGCCCAAGAAGATAGCCTATGCATTGGAAAAAGAGAGCATGGCTGGTATACCGAACAATTACATTGTATTGGTCTTTACCAAGGAAGAGAAAATTTCTAAGGAGAAATGGAAGAGATAATGGATGGAGTGAAAACTGATAAGAAGGCGATATGAAATAGGTTGCTTACATGTTAAAAAATGTTCACCTAATGACTGAGGTGGACTTGGACTGCTAAATAAGGGTGGGGATTGCCAAAGGGCTTGTAGTAACCTGCAAATACTCCTTAGATAAAGGTGAAATACCTGAAGAATGGAAACTTGAAAATGTTTAAGACTTTTGTTCAAAAAAAAGGTATGAGGACATGCCAAGCAATTGCATTTTAATCTCATTTTAACCATAATGACAAGAAAGCCTTCAGAAAAAATAATCAGGGAGAAAATTAATAGATGTTTGGAGAAGATGGAGCTGATTAAGGAAAGCCTGCAGAGACTGGTTGCAGGAAAATCATGTTTACTAATCCAAACTGGAATTTTTCATGAGGTAACAAAGAATGCTGATGAGAGAATCCAATAGAGGTCTCCTATATGAATTTTCAGAAGGCATTTAACACAATTTCAGATAAAAAGCTGGTTTGTAAAATTGAGACCAATGGAATTAAAGCATCGGTAGCAGGAAGCATAAGAAGTTAGTTCCAGGACAGAAAGAAGACAGTTGTGCACATGGTTGTTTTCCAGACTGGAAGACCTCTGATTGTATTGTTTCTCAGAAGTGCTGGAACCATCATTTTGGTGCACATTAATAACTTAGATATGGCTGCATGAGGTAAAATTTCAAAATCTGCAATAAAAGAAACCTGTGAAATAGTGAGGAGGATAGTAATAGATTGCAATAAGTATTAAATATGCCAGCAAAATGAGCAAATAGAATCTAATACAGAGAAGAGTGAAGTGCTGCATTTTGGCAGAAAGAACCAACATAGATTAAGTAGTGTAGCTCTTTAGGATCTGCAAGAACAGAGGGACCTGGGTGTTTATGTATGTAAGTTTTTGAAAGTGGCAAAATATGTTGAGATTGGTTGGTGAAACGTGGGATCGCAGGCATAGAGTACAAAAGCAGGGGTGTTATGTTGATAAAACACTGGTCAGGCCACAACTGGAGTAATGTGTCCAATTCTGCTTATCATTGTTCAGGAAGAACATGAAGATGACTTATGAGAATGCTAAGGTTTTTAGCTACATGTATAGGTTGAGGAAGCAGAACTTGTCTTTCTTGGGGAAAATAATTTCAAGAGGAGATTTGAAAGAGGTGTCCGGGACTGGTTTAGATAAATTGAAAGAAGCTGTTCCCATCAGTGGATGATTCAAGGACTAGGGGACACAAACTTAAATTGATGGACAAAAGATACAAGGAAGATGTGGGGGAAAACATTTTAATGAACACAGGAATTATATTCTGCAAGTCACTACCAGTTAGCAGGGTGGTCACAGAGTTGGTCGCAGGGCTATTTTCCCATCTCAGCTGAATTGCAGAGTGTGAAAAGATTGCCCTCCACCTGGATATTCAGCTCCTATTCCTCAGACAATACCATTGCCTGCCTCCCACAGCCAGCTGCGTAAAAGTGCCGCAGAGTGTGGCACATCAGATTGCAGAAGTTAGAAATTAAGGTGAGAGAGGCCCTTTGAATAATGTTGTTGATCAAGCCCAGCAGTAGAAGTTTGTGTTGAGAGTGGCCAATAACTGGTGATAGTCAGACAATGTAACTCAGTTCTACCCAAAGATGGGATTGCATGAGAAATGGCAACATCTAGATGCATACCTGACACAGAACATTATTCAGTCATGGAAGAGTGATTTCCCAGTGCCTGGATGAGATTTTGGATGGAAATAAAAAATAGTTATCCTACTTAACTCAAGAAATCATCAATGTTCGTTCAGGTAACAATGAAAACAAAACAAGATGCACAAATGAATTTCTAGACCAGACGCAGGGAGATCTGAAGAACAATGCCATCACGGTTGACAGTTCCACTGATGGAGGAGCAACCAAGACTGCAGGGTTAAAGGGCTAAAAGAAGTTGCAGTTGTCAGAAGAGATAAGGTCATTAAGGATATGTAAGTGAAGGCAGGCTGTTGAATTTTCTGTAGTAGAATTTGGGGAATCCAATCATGATCATAGATGTCTGGATTCATCAGGCAAAATCCTGGCAGTTCAAATTTGTTTGAATTCAAGGTTGGAAGGGAAGCATTGGGGAAGTGAAGCTGAGAGGTAAAGAGAGGTCTTCAATGTTACAAGAGGTCATGCAGCAGTGGAAAGTGACTGTGTTCATAGCAGAGAGGATCTGAGATTTCAAGCTCAGTTAATGGTCAAATAGGACACGATTGTAGCATGTAGATCAACACAAGTGAGGAATTGTGGAGTATAAAAGATTCACTGAAAAAAAGTGTGGAGTTTTTGACAAGAAGTCAAATGCAATACCTTCAATCTTCACAATGTGCAACTGGAGGAAGACATGGATATCCAATAACAGACATATAGAGTCCAAAATAGTGCAAAGGTTGACCTTTGCATCATAAGTATATATGCAGACATTTGTCAGTTCCATAGATAATCTTTCCCCAGGACAGCATGTAAATGAGGAACCAAACATGGATCCAAATGTTTTGGAAGTGCTTGGGTGGGATTGAGTGCAGAAGCAATCAGTAGACTTGGACTGTCTATGTTGGGATAGAGAGAAGCATAACTGAGGAAGGGTAATCCCATGCAGCTGGAATGCAGAGCAGAAGAGTGGAGGAGGATGGATCAATCAGACGTGATGCACATCTCAGAGTGCATGGAAAAGCCCAAGGACACAAATCCACCTTGGTCATTCTTTGATGACAGGATAAATAGTTTAAGGGATTGTTCTGTGAGCACCCATCAACCACCATATGTGAATTTGAACAGAGACAGTAGGTATGATCTTACTTTTGGATTATGGAAGATATTAGCTTGCTCTTGCCCACATATAGACTTCCATGAGGAACCATGATATTGATCAGGAGACTTTGTCTTTACACTGGTATGTTAGTACCATGTTAACTATTAGTGGGAGAAAAAAAATCATTTCAGATTGTAAAGACATGTTGGAGCATCCTGTAGGTAGGTTAATATTCCATTTTGATTGACCAGATCGCAGTTTCTGACTGCTACAAGCAGACAGTATTGCCTCTTCCTGTGACACATGTATCAAGCCATCATCTTACGAATTGTGAAGGGTTATTGTGAAGTCTTCCAGCTCCATGTCCCTGCCCACAAATGGGTGAATAACTTTCTGCAGATGAACTTCTTCTTAAAACCCCTTATTTAGCATTTGTGTCTTGCTCTATTTTTTTTTCCCAAATATGTGATGTTCTGAATGAATTGCACCTCAGCAAAAGGCGAATTTTGAGTGATTACAGTCATACAAGACATCACTCTTCACGTGTACTGTGGTGGCAGCGTGTGGAATACACTCTAGGAATAACTTGCTAGAGTGCAGAACAAGATACCATGCTGCTTAACACAATGTAACAAGTAATAGGCCATTGAACTGGAACATTATCTGTTTCTCTCTCCATGGATGGAACTCTTTCTCTCTATTTAGTATTTCTAGCATTTTCTGTTTTTGTTTCACATCTCCAGCACCTGCAGTTTTTTTTTGCTTTTTAAACCTAGGACTAAAGTCCCTTAACAAAATGAGCAACACTAAGCAAGCAAGGAAGGTAAAATAAAAGTTTCAATAGTTCCATTAGTTCCACTTGTGTATATTTCAGTGCTCTGCCAGCATTCATTCTCCTTCACTATTATTTTCTTCCTCTCTTTCACATATTTTTATTTTTAATACAAATATTTTACTTTTTTTCAGCTCAGCTAATTCTAACTGACTCTGTCATTTGATTCCCCTCACATTACAAAATCATTCTGAGCTATTTTCTCATGGTTTAACCTTTCCCTCAACCACAGTCAGTCCCATCTGCATTCCAGTCTTCAACCTGACCACATCGCTTATCTACATCTGCAAGACACATTAGAAAACTCATTATTTACATATAAACTCAGGAACTATTCATCAAATACAATATTATGCAAGCTTCATAGTAAGAAAGAAAATGATTCCATTAATTAAGTGTTGCAGGCATGTCTCATAGAATGTTCTTATGAGGACATTCAATTATCCAGATTCCTTCCACTTTCATTTTGTTCCATTTCAGAACAAAATTCATCATTTTCAAAATGTTCTCCAAATTATTGTGACCTCATGTTGTTTGTGGGGGTTGCAGATGTTCGGGGATAAAGAAAGGAGCCACACTGCAGGAAATTCTCTGTCTGCTGCTGAGTCAGAAGGATCAACAACATATTTTTTTTAATTTAAATTTTAAGCTTTAAAATATGTAGCATCAAAACCCAAGAATGATTGTTAGCAGATTGTAGGCTCATCTCCAGATGGGTGTGGTGCAGTTAAAGTCACAACAAGAAGGTTAAAGTCAAATTGAGATGATTTAAATATTTGGATGAACTGCAGCTGTAACCAATCAACTGCAATATGGTTAAAAGAAAATTTGGAAACGACAATCCCAAAAATTCTTCACTGACTAAACTAAGGGATGATTTAGATGTGCATGTTTTGCCTTGAGAAGTACTGCCTCATTCCTGGTCTCCAAATCTTTGAACTATTGCTTACCTAATATGGAATGCTCAGGGAAGTAGTGGTCCTGAAAGTTTTGCATTGAGTTCGAAGGATGTATTTATGGAATGATACCATACCATGTTACTTCAAAGCTATTCATGGGCAATCTGCATCCGTGAACTGACTCATAACTTCTGTCTACCACAAACCACCAGGACAGATGTGCACCTGGAAATGCTTTAACTAATTCATATTAGCATCAAGTTCAATGGAAGGTTATTTACTGTTAGTAAGCATCATATCATTGTTTATCTGCTTGTTCATATTCTGTAGAATAAATTCATCTGATACTTTAAAATCAGTTTTGTCATGATAGTCTCTGATTTGAAAGGACCACACTCTGATCTTATTGAAATTACAAAAGAGTTTCCAGTCAAGATTCGTTGGTTATTTCCTCAAGTATGCTAACTAAAACTTACTTAAATCCTGTCAAGGATAACTTTCATTGAAAGTATGACAAGTCATGACTCACCCAAATAAGCAACAGTAAAAATGAGAAAAAAGAAATAAGAACATAATGCTGACAAGAAAAAGGTTTACTCAGTTGCTGCAGTTTGCTGGAAGTATGCTGCAGTTGTAGAAGATGTTGTATTAGAGTATTGTGTTCAGTTTTGGTCACCCTGCTATAGGAAAGATGGCATTAAGCTGGAAGGATTGCAGAAAAGATTTACAAGAAGGTTGCCAGGACTCAAGGGACTGGGTTATAGAGAGAGATTGGGTAGCCGAGGACTTTATTCCTTGGAGCATAGGAGACTGAGGGGTGATCTTGTAGAGGTATACAAAATCATGAAGCACATAGATAGGGTGAATGAACTCAGTCTTTTCCCAGGGTTGGCAAATCAAGAACTAGAGAGCAGAGGTTTAAGGTGAGAGGGGAAAGATTTAATCAGAACCCGAGGGGCAACCTTTTCACCCAGAGGGAGGTCCATATATGGAATGAGCTGCTGGAGGAAGTAGTCGAGGCAGGTACAATAACAACATTTAGAATACATTTTGACAGATACATGGATAGAAAAGGTTTAGTGGATATGGATCAAATGCAGGTAAATGGGACCAGCTTAGATGGCATCTTGTTCAGCATGGACCAGTTGGGCCAAAGGGCCTGTTTCCGTGCTGTATGACTCTAAGTATATTTCCATTGCATTGAAGCATTAATCCTGTTTCTCATTCCTTAGATGCTCCCCCAACCTCTGAATATTTCCAACATTTCCTATATATAATTCAAATGTTCGATTTATAATTCAAATTCCCAGCACTGTAACATTTTGCTTGAGTATGCTTCACAAGGTTCTGAAGCCTTACAAGCAAATGGTTGTCATTTTCACATTATGCAAAACTATTCTGCTCTGCTGCTGACACAGAGGGTAAATATACCATGGCAAATGAAAGTGACTGACTGAGCCACCTATCCAGTTGCTGCTCTTTATGTGTGAGCGTAGGCAATGAATGTTGGCAGGCTGTTGAACAGCGACTGTACATGTTCCAGAATGGGTTACTTGTAATTGATAAGGATGAAAGCACAGACTAATTTTCTTTTCTTCATCTCTTTTACTCACAGTGCTGAGGATGATCATTGACTCCCAATGCCATTCAATGTAATATTGATAAACATGGATCAGTGGCCACTTTAGGTAACTACATACTCTGGAATGGCTTACTTCTATCTCACACTTGGCTGGATTTCCACAAGTACCCTGGCAGTTGCTTCAGTAATTACTGCCATAAACAAATTTTCCTGAGTGGTAGCAAAAACCTGAAGCTGCTGGAAATCTAAATCAAAGAACATCTCATCTATCAATACACTCTGCTTTTGGACTCTGCATGGCACTCCTCCCTGAGAATTTACTCTGAATGCAAGGTCAGGCTAGAACCAGTCCTGGACCCGTGAACCCCTTCTTTTCAACAAAGACTTTCCAATTGGAGAGAAAAAAGGTAAGTGACCTTCCACAAAAAAATGTCTTTGTGAAATCTTTTTAATTATTTGAAAGTGTTTATAAGTTCTCATGTGATTTTATTATTTTTTTAAAGATTTTATTTCTTGTTCAGAAGCATTGCAGAAACCTCAGAGTTTTAACATGCAGCACAGCAAGGAAGGTGTCGGGGTGATTGTTATCATGGCTTTACATGCTATTAAAGGTTCCTCGGCAATTTCAGAGATAAGCTATGTGGCCAATGAGTCCATGTTGCACAAGGAGCTGGTGACACATGAGGCCTCATCAAATGAATCCAGGATACCCTCATCCAGAAAGTTGGTCCTCACAGATCCAGGGCAGGTATGTGTAGTGCAATGGTGAATCTGAGGGGCAAGTATGGGCATGAGCCACATTCAGAAAAATCTGGGCCAGTGTGTTGAAAAGAAGTTCAATGATAAATGTTATAAGGGAAGTAGATAAACACATGAAAATAAAACAAAAAATGCAGATGTCTTGGGAAAGTGGAACTAATTGGATAATCTTTCAAAGAGTTGATACAGACACAATGGTCTCCTTCTGAGCTGAGTGATGCTGTAATTAAACCATGGGAAAGTGTCATAGAGTGGTACAGGAGAGAAACAGGCCCTTCAGCCCATCACATTTATGCCGACCATCATGCCTATCTTTGGTAATCTCACTTGCCTGCATTAGTTCCATTTCTCTCTGTGCCTTGTTCATTCAATTACCTGTCCAGATGCCTCTTAAATGTTGTTACTATTCCTGGCTCCACCACCTCCTCTGGCAGCTCATTCCATATACCACTCTTTGTGTGAAAAATTTACCCCTCAGATCTCCTTTGAACCTCCTTCCCCTCACCTTAAATCTATGGCCTCTTGTTTTAGACACCCTACTATGGGAAACAGACTTTGGCTATCTAATGTTATGTACTTCTATCATTTTATTTACAGCGTGGTAACAGGCCTTTCCGGCCCAACAAGTCCACGCCACCCATATTAAACCCATATTAACCTACCCATACGTCTTTAGAATGTGGGAGGAAACCGGAGCACCCGGAGGAAACCCACGCAGACACAGGAGAACGTACAAGCTCCTTACAGACAGTGACGGGAATTGAACCCCGACTGTTGGCGCTGTAATAACGTCACGCTAACTGCTACGTTACCGTGCCACCTCTCAGCCTCCTTTACTCCGTGGAAAACAGATCCAGTCTGTCCAAACCCTCATTTTTACTCAAGCCCTCCAATCCAGGCATCCTCCTTGTGAATCTTTTCTGCACCCTCTATCACTTAATCACATCGTTCCTGTAGTGTGCCAACCAGAACTGTACACTTGGTATTGTGTATAACGGTAACATGATGTCCCAACTCTTATACTCAATGCTTTGGCCAAAGAATGTAAGCATGCCATATGCCTTCTTCACCACCCTGTCTACCTGTGTTGTCATAGTCAACCTGTGTTGTCAACATTGGATTTTTAATCCTTTTTAAACAGAGTAATATATGGGTTGGACTGTTCAAGGTATTTGAGCCATGATGGTACAACTTCCAACTCATGTGGGATTATTTTTTTTAATTTATTCATTTACAGACTGTGGATGATATTTGCAATACCAGCATTTATTATTCATCCCCAATTTCCCCAGCTGAGGATACAGGCAAGACTCAGGTGGGCTTGGAGGCACAGAGAAAGTAGATGAGGTAAGGATGGCCTTTGTGGAATGATGTGGGGTTTTATGACAATATGATAGTTTCGTCTATTTTTAATACTCAAACAAATCTTCACAGAGATTCTGTTTTCCAAAGTATAGAATGCCTTGGGAATACTGATTGTTCTGTGCCGAATACATTCTCCATGTAGGAATCAACTGAGCAGCTGTATAATTAGTGTTTTCCAACATGTTGCTCTTCACCATGTACTTACCCCAGCTGCATGTGCTGGGGAAAGAGCTCATGGCAACAGGGAACTGTCAATACGCAGTGTTGGAACTACAGCTAAATATTAGGAACAAAGATGAGTTGTGTTTTTGATATTCTAATTTTTTTTTCAAATTTGCCACCATGATTATGAAAACATAAAAGATTTCAGTCTATAATTAAACTTCACTTTCTTTAATTAACATAGGCAAAACATTGAATGCATTCACTGCTCTTCTAAAGCAAACAAATTTGATTATTTTCTGGAATCCCTAAATGAAATGCATGATGATTAATTATGTTGGTTTTTACTTTTTAATTATACATAGTCTTGCATGCTTTACTTTAAGGTCAAATATTTGATGAAATCTAAGTCCTCCCCATCTGTTTTCTTCCCAATATTAAAAATTACTTGAGAAAGCTGATGCCTAATGTAACTCACATTGTCCCATGCCATACATGTTCACGATGAGCCTGACTCCTCCTCTTCAGTAACAAATATATGGCAGGTTTATTTCTCTACTGTTATCCTTGACTCCACTCTCACATGCCCAACGTCATGTTATAAGGAATCCAAAACTCAGACCCAATGTCAAGATCTGTTACGACCTACAAAAAGCAAGCCCCCTATATTCACTCTCACTAGGATTCCCAAGCGATGTGAGAAGCTCTGGTCTCCAAATGCTGTGGAGTTTTAACTTTGGAGCCTTTGAGGATTTTTTAGGTGGAAAGGAGGAAGTCAGTAATCATGAAGGAGATCCATCTACAGCGAGAGTCTGACTGCAGGGTTGACTAGTTGACTAGGGGTGGGTGCTGCACCAGTCAGGATGCATGGGGGCAGGAACCTGATCCAATTGCTGGGAGGGATGAAGATCCGTTTGGGTCGAAGGGGAAAGGTAGGGAAGCACTCCTCCTACAAGCAATGCTAAAAAGTCACTTAGCTCCTCCATACAATAGCCCTCTTCTCACTTTAGCTGTTGGTGTTTAGGTCACAATGTTATCGCTCAACCAGAGCTTGGAGCCTGATTAAAATATTTATATACTGTATGCCTTCTGGAAACATTAAAATTGGAAATGAGGCTCCTGAGGCTGTTTGAGTAATATGTGAGATTTTTAAATATTTTACAACAGATTTTCATTTTAAAGGGATGAAGTTCTCTGCTTCTTATTTGCCTTTGATCACAAGCCCTCCCCTAAGCCAGGTCCTCCCTCTGGGATGACTTGGTAACACAGCTGGTTGAGTTGATGTCTCATGATGCTCGGGATCCAGGTTCAATCTTAAACTCAGGCACTATCACATTCTCTCTATGACTGCATTAGCTTCATCTGGGTGCTCCAGTTTCCTCCCACATCCTAAAGATGTGCAGATTGGTAGATTAACTGGCCACACTAAATCGCTATAGCGTAGGAGGAATTGAATTGATGGGAATGTGGGGACAATCGGTTACAGGGAAAATTAGCTGGGGACTGGAAATACTCTGAGCTGGGATAGTCTTGATGAGCTGAATGGCCTACTTCTGGGTTGTAAGGAAATGCAGTAAATTTACATGTCTTTGTGTGTCAACAAAAATCAAGTGGATTTTCAATCAAACTGCCTCCTATTGTCATGCTGACAACCTTGATTTTGATTGAATTTGCATATATGCACATAGAGTCATAGAGGGACACAGCATGGAAAAGGCCCTTCGGCCCACCAAGTCTATGATTACCATCAACCACCCACTTGTACTAATCCTACATCAATTCCATTCTCCCTGCATTCTATCAGTTCTCCCCATGTTCTACCACTCACCTACATACTAGGGGCAGTTTGCAACAGCCAGTTGACCTACCAACCATCAACCGCATACCTTCAGGATGTAGGAGGAAACTGGAGTATCCAAAGAAACCCCACAGGATTTGAGGGAGAACATGAGAACTCCATGTAGATAGCACCCGAGGTCAGGATTGAACCCGTGTCTCTGGTGCATGTGGCAGTGGCTCTGCCAGCTGTGCCACTATACTGCTCTCTTTTGTGCATATGCAGGACTTCTCTTGTTCCAAAATCCACCTTTGCGTCACAAGGTGGGTACACTTTCCAAAGTATATCAATAGCATAAAATGGAGCAAGAGGCAACTTAGCCGGGTTTGTCAGTCTGAACAAAGTTAGCAATGCACAAACCAGCAGCTGGTTCCAGGTTCGGTCTCCAATGCCTTTCCCATGAGGCGCCCTGTCCCAGTATTGCCTGAGTAACCTTTATTCTCCTTTTTTGATCCAATCCTAATCAACATCACAACCTGGCTTTTAATTTTATGGACAAGTCCCCAGAAGTCAAAATTTTATGTATGTTATGATGTATATCTCATCCAAAGGATTAATTGTTCTCTTTATAGATTACTCTTGTCTAATAATATTTCAAGTTTTCACCATTCTCTGCTTTTTTTACAATAGCATCATATTAGAAATTGTCCAGTCCTCCAAGACCACACCTGTTGCCAAGGAGGATTGGAAAACGATAATCAGAGCCAGAAGAATTTCCTCCTTTGTTTCTTACGAGAATCTGGACTTGCAAGAGCCCGGTAATTTGTCAACTTTTAAAGTTGTTGGACCTCTTCTCATATCCTCTCCCTCCCTGCTTATCGTTTCCAGTCCTTCACATTCACATCCTGTGAATGAATCAGTTCAATGATCTTTCATTAGAATTGGAATTTTAAGCAAGTACAGACACAGGGTTAACATCAATTTGGAGGAGTATGCAGCTGTGGTGACTGACTACATCAACAAGTGCATTGACGATGTCACTGTCATCAAAACCATCACCACACGTGCCAACCAGAAGCCATGGCTGACAGCAGAGATACATCAACTGTTGAAAACTCAAGACGCTGCCTTCAGGTCAGGTGATGTGGCAGCCCTCAGGACAGTGAGGGCCAACCCGTCCCGTGGCATTGGGGAGGCAAAGAGGAGTTATGCCCAGAAGATCCAGGACTACTTCTCTGATACCAAGGACACAAGACGTCTGTGGCAGGGCATCCAGGCCATCACGGACCACAAGCCCCCACCTCGCACTTGCAACAATGACGCCTCCCTCCCAGATGCACTGAACGACTTTTATGCTCAGTTTGATGCACTTAACAACGAACTTGCGAGCAAGGCACCTCCACTGCTCAATGACCAGGTACTTTGTCTGTCCTCAGCTAGTGTAAGGAAGATATTATCCAGGGCTGATCCTCGGAAATCAGCGGGACCTGATAACATACCTGGCCGTGTGCTCAGGGACTGCACAGACCAGCTGGCAGATGTATTCACCAACATCTTTAATGTTTCTTTGAGCCAAGCAGTTGTCCCCGTATGTTTCAAATCTACCACCATTATACCAGTGCCCAAAAAGACACCTGTAACCTGTTTAATTGACTACCGCCCCGTGGCACTGACTTCAGTCATCATGAAGTGCTTCGAGAGGTTAGTCTTGCAACACATTAAATCCATTCTCGCTCCCTTACTGGACCCCCTTCAGTTTGCATACTGCCCCAATCAGTCGACCGAAGATGCATTGTCCTTTGCCCTCCACCTGGCTTTGTCTCACCTAGATCAAAAGGACACTTATGTTAGAATGCTCTTTATAGACTTCAGCTCCGCCTTTAACACTATCATCCCACAGAACCTCATAAGGAAGTTACACCTACTGGGCCTTAGCACCTCCACCTGCAATTGGATTCTGGACTTCCTCTCTGAAAGGCCACAGTCAGATCGTATTGGAAATACCATCTCAAAAATCACCAGGCTGAGAACTGGAGCCCCCCAGGGCTGCGTGCTCAGTCCACTGCTGATCACCCTGCTGACCCATGACTGTTCTGCCAACTCAAGCTCCAACCATATCATCAAGTTTGCTGATGCTACAACAGTGGTGGGCCTCATCAGCAGGAATTATGAAACAGCTTATAGAGAGGAGGTGGCGAGGCTGGCGGATTGGTGCTCAGTCAACAATCTCTCCTTGAATGTGGACAAAACAAGAGAGATGATTGTGGATTTTAGAAAGGCTCAGGCTGACCACTTACCCCTGTGCATCAATGGCATCGTTGTACAGAGAGTCAGCTGTTATAAGTTCTTGGGAATACATATAGCAGATGACCTGTCCTGGTCAACTAACACCTCTTCCCTCGCCAAGAAGGCACAGCAGCGTCTCCACTTTTTATGGCAGCTGAAAAGGGCAAACCTGCCCTCCCCCACCCTCACTACATTCTACAAGGGGTACCATTGAGAGTGTCCTGACTGGCTGCATCTCTGCCTGGTACAGTAACTGTAACATCTCTGGCCGTAGGTCTTTGCAGAGAATTGTGAGTACAGCGAGAAAGATCATTGGAGTACCTCTTCCCTCCATTTCCGATATTTACAATACATGATGTACACATAAGGCTTATAGAATTATAGATGACCCTTCTCATCCCTCCCACAACCTATTTGTCCTACTGCCATCTGGCAAGCAGTACTGGAGCATCCGGGCCAGAACTACTAGATTGCTCAACAGCTTTTTCCCCCGGGCTGTCAGATTCCTGAATACCCTAGTAGATAAATGCCGCGTCAAAAGCATTGGTTTGCACAACGGCGTATAAGAACTTTGGCTGCTGCTGAACATGTTTATACAATGAGTAGAACGCACTGAGCTTGTATTTCTCTTGTCCAACTCGGTTTTGCACTAACTCTGCACTAAATTTGTATTTTGTATATACCATTTTTTGCACTATTTGAACTTGCACTTTTTTTTGATTTTTTTGTTTTTTGTTGTGTTTATTATATGTCTACTGTTCAATGTATGCTGTCTGTTGTGTGAGTCTGGGGGAAACAACGTTTCGATCCGCCATGTGTTTTTATACCATGGATGAATGACAATAAAGTAACTTGAACTTGAACTTGAACTTGAACTTGAACAGTGGGGTGTGTTAAGGGTTGGGCAGGGAGGTGGTCTAGGGAAGGGAAAATCAAACCTGTGATCAGATGAAAGGCAGGAGTGAGTAAATGACCTAAAGGATTATAGTTTTCTTGTAATTGTACTGTGAAGTGTTACATAATGAGGTTGGATTAGGAGCATCAAGGAGACATGTCTATTTCAATGTGGCAACTGAACTTGAAGCATAGTACATGCAATGTTGCAATAGTTAATCACAAAATCAGGTAATAGTGTGGTTAACCTGAAAGTAATAGTTACACTTAACAGTTAATATATAAAAGCCAATAAACACATACCATAAAAATAATGCTGCAAAACAAAATGAGATGGGAGCTTTAAATATGTGTGGGAAACCCAATGATTAGCATGAATAGTGGGAATATACCAGTTCCAGGGAGGTGTGCTCTAGCCATTATAGACTGTGTCACACTTCCAGGTGGAACTGAGTCTGAGTATCTTCTGCAGCCTTCAGTTTTCAGCTATAAAATACATGCTGCAAATTAAATTTCCAGGGCATTGACTTATTTTTTTCTTTCCACTGATACTACACTATGCTTTATAAGTGAGTCCTGTTTGAACTGTGTCAGAAACATCCAGGAGGATAACAGATTAATCATAAACTCTTTTCATTCACACATCACACTTCAGTGGAGGCATATATTGTGATCATAATTGTAATTGATAATTCTACGACTAAATGAAATGCTGGAATCATCATCCTACCTGCTATCAGTTTATCACTCTTTAGGCATCAGAACTAAATTCATTTTTGCTTTTGTGGCTAGTTTGCATGGTATCGCACAATTTTCAGCTTAACACTGTTTAAATGCTACTGGTGAAACATTTAAAATAAATAGATTATCACCAAGAATAATGCTTCTCAGTAAATCTAGATTTATCCTGTCAGACATTTAATTGTTACTCCCAGTGAAGAACTGTGGACATTTTTACTCAATAAACTTTCCCTCTATCTTTCCCTCAGTTTCTTAATTGTCCACTTTGTAAGTGGTTTTGCAATTTGCAGCACTTTTGTACATTATGCATGATGTTTTTCAAAAATGTATGTTCAGCAATTTCACTGCAAAATATCATTCCAATAAAATGGCTTTTAGGGATAATTGGATAAATATATGAAACAGAAAATGAACAAGGCTATTGGAGAGTTTTGAGCAGTGGGATTAATTTCAATTTTTGATTGCTATAGTGAAGAATTGGCACAGATATGAAGGGTCAGATGGCTCTGCCTGCACTGTAGTCTTATATGGCTTTACAATTTGATGACGAAGAATCATTCTCAGGTAGAGTGAGTAGGTAAAAAATGTCACAGATAGAATAGAACATGGAAACCGTGAAGTTGTCCACTTTGGTAAACGATAAAAAAAAGAGAAATGATGAGAGAGCAGAAAGTGTTGGCATTCAGAGTGACCTCATTGACATTGCAACATTCAAGGGAAGTTAAAGTGCAGACAGAATAAGGAATTAGCTTAAGTAAAAAGGTAAACAAATCTTATTGCATTTTTATCAACCATTATTTGAGACCATTTCTTCAGTACGGAGCATATTTTTGGTTCTATACTTGAGAAAAGATATAGTTACTGTACCTAAGAGTGAAGATAGGTTCACTCAATTAATTTCTGAATGGAAGGGGCTCTCCCATAAGGAGAAATTGAGTATATAGTTATAACAACTTTTGCCAGCAGTGCAGTACAGTGCAAGACATAAAAATTACTATAAGTTACAAAAATAAATAAATAGTGCAAAAGAGGATAATGAGGTAGTGTTCATGGACCAGTCAGAAATCTGATGGCGAAGAGGAAGAAGCTGTTCCTAAAACATTGAGTGTGGGTCTTCAGACTCCTGTACCTCCTCCCCGATGGTAGTAACATGAAGAGGGCATGTCCTGGATGGCGAGGGTCCTGAATAATGGATGCCGTCTTCTTGAGTCACCGCCTCTTGAAGATGTGCTCGATGGCGGGGAGGGTTGTGCCTGTGATGGAGCTGGGTGAGTCTACAACCCTCTGCAGCCTCTTTCAATACTGGACTAACTACCCTGTTCTCCAAAGGACCACTTTTGTGTCTATCTGCAAGGACAGATGGAGCCACCATTTAATCTGCACCAGAAAGTCTTCACCTCTGTCAGTGCTGCACTCCCTTAGGAAAAGGATGTTTGAAGATCAAGATCTCATACCCAGCTCAAAACTCATGGTCCACCAGGAAATGATCTCTGTCCTGCTGCATGCTTCTGAGAGATGGACTGCCTAGGGAAGGCACCTCAAGGCATCGGAAAGGTACCTCCTAAATCACTTTGCAGATCATCTAAATCCACTGGCAGGATAAGTGAATCAATATCCTGTTCTCCCCCAGGACAACATCTCCAGCATTGAGGCCCTAACTTGAATCAGTCAGTTCCATTGGGCAAGTTGCATTGATTATGTTCCTCAAAGACATACTCATGAAACAGACACTCCACTCCAAGCTCTACCACTGAAAGAGATTACCAGGTGGACAGAGGAAAAGATTCAAAAATGTTCTCATAGTCTCCTTAAAAATTTGTAACATACCCATTTTTTTTCTGGGAATCCTTGGTCCATGACCACAAAATGTAAAAGGACCATCCATAATACCACTGAGAATCTTGAGCCAAAGAAGTCCAGCATAAACAACAGAATTAGCACTGGCTCACAAACCATCCACCTGCGCACCCTGTCAGGCACAACCTTCCTCAATAACAGTATAGTCTTTCAGTACTGCAATGGCCTCATCAATCACCTTGGAATCCACACAACTTAAGTAGAAGAAAGTTATTATCAATCTTGATATATCACCTAAGAAGAAGAATACTGTAATGGAGCAACAGTCATGAATTTTGTCAAGTTTCCAGAGTTGGATTTGAATCCACATCCTCTTGATTTAAAGACCAAAGCATTACAAACTGAGCTGCAACAATGACATAGAAGAATATCCATAATGTTATTGAATATTGAACAGTGGAATATCACATTAACACTAAATTGATCATCAGCTGTTTCAGTACTAGTAATTGAAAACTTTTATTTAAGAGATAAGAAAGTGAAGAAAGGAAAGTAATTTGTTTTTAATAGGAAAAGAAGTCATAACTGTCCATTAAATTTACTTGACAGTTTTTTGGAGAATATTCTGTCATGTTTAAATAACCTGCCAGGCTTTTCCAGTGATGTTGATTATGGGCAATTACAATCAGCAGGGATCGCAAGTTCAAATTGTCCTCCCAGGCTGCCCAGGCAGACTGTGAAAATCACATTTCATTTCCACAAGCCAAATTGCATTCTCACAAGTCTCATGTTTCGAAATGGGACATTCCTGCAATTTCACTTGGGGGTCATAAATTACAGCGTGAAATATTTGGGACAGTGTGCTTGTGAAGCCTTATTTCTCCCTCTTTGAGCAGAATACAGAAACTAAATTCAAGAATATTATTAATGTATTTCTGCTCCCAGCTGTTCCTTTAAGATTATTCAATCAATGAGACACTCACTTCAAACTTGTGTTTTAAACAAACAGAACATGCTTGACAGCTGCTTAAAGTTCTTGCGTTTCTTGGAATTTACCTGTAGATTTGACAATTCCAATGCTCTCACCTGCACCCTCCTAAATGTGAGTTCATCCAAAACTCTGTTTTCAATGTGCTACCTTGCACACTGTCCCATTTACCCATTTTACTTTAGTACTTTGGTATTCGCTCAAAATCAAGGATGATCTGCTTCCACTCCAGTCCTGTGAGGTAATGAACGAGGCCAATGGGACTTGAGCTGTTGGGGTGGGCAAGTGGGTCATTTGTGTGGTGGTGCACTTCTTCCACTAGTTATGCTAAACATCTGTGTTGTCCCAATGCAGGGGCTCACCATTCACAATACCATCCTGAATGATCCTTCTCCATACTGGGTACTCAGGAGCCAGTGGCTCCCAGCGCTGAGTGGGGATGTTGCAGATGTTGAAGGATGCTTTGACCACATCCTTGAATCCCTTCCTCTGTCAAAGAGGGAGTCAGAGCTCAGAACATAATGTCTGCCTTGGGAGTCTGGTGGTCAACATGCAAATAGCAGGGCTTGCCAATGTAACTGATTTTGTTAAACCAGGGCACCAGTGCTGGGATGCGTGTTTAATAGCCTATGTTAAATCTTTGATCAGCAATGTCTTGATTTTAAAATTCTTATCTGTTCAGAACTCTCCATGACCTCACCAATCCTATCTCTGTAACCACCTGAGAGTCTGCAGCGTCTGCAGCGTCCCAAAATATCTGACTTCTTGAGCATTATTGATTTCCACTGATGCCCAGACTATTAACTGCCAAGACCATTGACTCTTACATCTCTCTGTAAACCTCACTCCCCCCTTTACCCCTCTCTCCTCCTTGAGGACAACTCCTTAAAACTTCTCTCAATTCAAGTTCTGTTACTTCCTTACAAAACGGAGTCAATCTTTATTTGGTAATGCCACTGTAAAGCAAATGGCAATGCTTTACTCAAAAGCACAATATAAGTTACTTTTCTTTGAAATGAATTATATTGTAAATGTTTCTTTTCCATCTGTTACACTTACTTTAATTCTGCAACTCATTCAGCAATTTAGCTTGCAGCCCACAGTTATTGTAAAGTTTTTGGGATGATTGATACTTTTAGTAACACTATCAGAGAGCTAAATTTTTTTGAACTCTACTTTGCGTCATACTAATAATTGGATAAATTACTTGATTGCTAATTAACATGCAGTTTTAATAGATTCATGTGGATCAGTCAATGATACCAGGGTGCTTTGGACAAAAGATTGGATGGAGAATATAAAAGTCTTTTCATCTGTGATGGTCCCTGGTCATAGCTGGCCTAAAATAGATACCAGTGCAGATCAATAGATGAGCAATGTGACAGACTACCCAGAAAAGAGCAATATAATATTGGCATCTTGGGAATCTTACCTGCACAGTATCTTTCACTCAGGAATTTTACACAAACTAGCAATCTGAGACATTGGAAGTTATTTACATCACCAGAGGTTGGGCTGAATATTTCAAATGACCTTTCCCTATTCTGAGGTCTTTATTGTCAGTTTAATTGATATATTAATTGATAGCAATGATGTTAATGGTAGAGTTTCTTTTGATGATCTACTTTTACCTAAATTTAACAGCAGCAAGCTCCTTATTGGCAAACATGGCTTGATTCTTCCAAGAATTCAAGAGACGTTAGGAGGAAGATCGTTGATAATACAATCACAAAGTGTGAAATTGTAGATTTTTCTAAAAATAAGAGAAATTGGCTTTAAACATAACAGAAACGGTTCTGGAGTCCTCATACCTGAAACACAGAAAATTAGCATGCAGTACAGCAACTAATTAGGAAGGCTCACAGAATATTGGCCTTCACTGTAAGAAGATGGAGTGCAAAAGTAGGGAGCCGTGCTCTAGGTGTACATTGCATCAATGAGATCACACCTGGAGTCCGAAATACAGATTGGGTCTCGGTATTTTGGTCTTTTAGTTGCATTGGAAGCAGTTCAGATGAGGTTCACTTCGTTAATTCCTGGAATGAAGAGAATATCTAACGAGGAAAGGTTGAATAGCTTGGGTCTTAGGCTCAGTGCAATTTAAAGGAATCAGAGGTGATCTTGTTGAAACATGTTAGATTCTGATAGGCCAGAATAGACCATAAGACAACAAAACATAGGAGCAGAATTAGGCCATTTGGCCCATCGAGTCTGCTCTGCCATTCAATCATGGCTGATTTATTTTCCCCTCTCAATACCATTTTCCTGCCTTCTCCCCTTAACCTTTGGGGAATAAGAGAACAAGCAGGAGATTGGAGCAGAGGTCAATATCAAATTAGCCACAATCCTATTGAATTTCAGAGCAGGTTTGAGGGGCCATTTGGCCCACTCCTACTTATCTTTTATATTTTAAGTCATGTTTTCCGAAAGATTTCTCTCAAAGTTGAATTTTTTGAGAACAAATTGGAAATCAGAGGGTTGGTCCCAGAAATGAAGCTTCTTTTAAAGAGGATATGTTCACAAAATTTGTGCTAAAGAGCACTGAGAAGTTAAGACTTGCAACACTAATGTGTCATTGTCAAATTCCATGCCCTCGCCACACCCTGCCAGGATCCTGTACTATCCCGCATGTATTTTCCAGTTGGCGATGTGCAGCAATCCAAAATACCTCCATGATGTCTGGGAATCAGAAATAGTATGTGGGAACTGTCATCCACTCCAGCATGAGAATTTATTTTCAAACACAACCATTTGTTTCTGAGTGGAATGTTGAGCTGAACTCTGCAATCCAAGGTGTCGCTGGAACCCTGAAATCAACACCAATTCATTGGTTACCAGTGCCAGCCATTAATGCATAAGGCAATTGGCAAAAGAACCCAAAATGACTTGAGGGAAATCACTGAAGACATAGTGGCTAGGGTCCGGAATGCACTGGCAGGGTAAGTACTGGAGGTAGATTCGCAGGAGAATGGAAATGGCTGAGTAAGTGAGACCAGCCACATTGCCGTATGGACGTGGTGGGCTGAATGGACTTCTTCTGTGCTACATCCATTTTGTTATTCTGTGAAATGACATATTTGGGTTCTGCACAATGTGACTGTGGCATGTGTGATCAAACAATATTCTGACCTGTATACAAATTTGACAGTGACTTTATATGGATATATTTTCCTCAAGAGCATGAGACTGATTAACTAACCTTAAATTGTATTCTTAGTTGTAGTTCCAAATCAGCCATAAGAAAGATGAAAGAAGTGGGGCAAGGGAAATATCAAAGCCTCACCTTCAAACCCTCGAAGGGCAGTGTCAGAAATAATCCTTCTTAATGTCATTTCCTCTTTAATCACATTTTCCAACTTCAGGTTATTTAATTCAAACGATCTTATGCAAGAAACAAGAAATGAAGGTCAGTGAATGTGACACACACAAACTAAACTGTTCAGTTCAGTAATTGGAAGAAGTCAATCTATATTCCCATCATAAATTTATTTGATATTAGATTTAGTGCATTTCTAAACATTAAGAGATTAAGCAATAGTTGTAATGAAATGCTTGATAAGCTTGTTTTCTTTCTTATATTGAATTCTATTAAAAAATGTGCCTGACTTTGTAAACCTTGCAATAAATACTAACTTGCTGTGTGAAAGTAGAAGTCATACTGCATACTGAGTAATGTATTCAAACTTTCAGCTTTGTATCAGATTAGCAAGCAGACTCAATGAGTGAACAAAATTGCTTGAGTTTCTGAATATATTTTGTTGATGTTTTCCAAGAGGAAAACCATAATCAAACCATGATTAACTCTCAACCTCTCTGTATTAGATGATGGATGTGGAGGTTCATGTGTGGTATCTGTTTGGACACTTGGGGTCCATTCTACTGAAAGGTGAATACAAATTAGGCTGAGATTTACATATAATAAATTGCATTTCTATAGCACCTTCTATGACTTCTGAAAATCTCAGAATGCCTTACAATTAATGAAGAACTTTTGGGGTGTAGCCTCAATTGTAATGTGCAAATTTCTATAGCTGTACGGTGGAGAGTGTTCTGACTGGTTGCATCAGACGCTGGTATGGAGGCTTCAATGCACAGGACCACAAGAGGCTGCAGAGGGTTGTAAACTCAGCCAGCTTCATCATGGGCACAACCCTCCTCACCATCGAGGACATCTTCAAGCGGTGGTGCCTCAAGAAGGAGGCATCAGTGATAATAAACCTGATTCTGATTGTAGCCAAAACTTCAAGAATGCATTTACCTGATTCTGATTCTGAATCCAAACTATACAAAGCAAGCTCCCAGTAGAGGCAATGTAGCAAGGCCCAGACAATCTTTTTTTAGTGATATTAGCTTAGTGGTAATTATTTTCCAATACAAAGATGTAATCCCCACACCCTCTTCTTCAAAATCATGCCACAAGCAAGCAGTTGGGGCTTTCTTTTGAACATCTCATCAAAAAGAGTTAATTTGCCAATAGAGCTCCCTAAGTACAGCACTAGTGCGTTAGTTTAGATTTATGGGTCCATGCTCTGCAGTGGATATTGAGCCCCGAACCATTTGATTTAAAGGCAGGAATAAGTAAACCTACCATGAAAACCTTGGGTCAACTCTACTCGTGTACTGTTTTTATATCATACAATAATCAGTGAAATACCAAAATCAAACTTTGCTATTCAAATGATGTAACCTTGTCTCCTCCACCACAGAATGAATTTGATCCACATACCTCTTGATGAACATCCCAAATGAAAGTTCTTTAAGCCCAGCTGATGACAAAGGATGAGCTTAAATAACAGGTAACCTTCAGGGACTTCAACCTGTTGGTTAAACAACAACAACGCACCACTTACACTCATCAGTAACCCTGGATCATACTTGTGTTTACCTGATCTGTGACTGGTACTAAGACTTGAACCAATGAACCAATTCCAGTAAAGCAGCACTTACAGAATCCACTGTTGAATTCTGCATCATAACAAAAGGACAAGCCCTTGTTCATTTCACCACACTGTCTGCAAAGCAGGAGGAAGAAAAAGAATCAATTTTTATTAACTCATAACACTGCTGTTAGAAAAGCAATTTCACGCATGAGGTAGAGGGTCTAGTAATGGTTTTGGATGTCAGAAACTGCCTCCGATTAATTGAGGTATAGCAAAGCAACAGAGGAATAGCTGCAGACGTAAATAAATCAACAATGCAAAAATACAGAATGGGGACAACAACATCCATTGACATTTGACTAACTGCTTGGCACATTTCGGTTCAGATCCAGACAAAAAGGGGTTGCAGAAAGGATCAGTGATATTTTATTCTTGGACTAACAGCTGCTTATGATTTGTGCAGTTTCATCTGTTTGCCACTTGAACAATACATGTAAAAGAAAAGATTTGGTTTGTTTCATATGATGAGCATTTGTCAGCTCTTGGACTATACTCACTGGAGTACAGAAGAATGAGAGGGGACCTCATAGAAACATTTAAAATGTTGAAAGGACTGGACAGAGTAGATGTGGCCAAGCTGTTTCCCTTGGTGGGTGAGTCCAGGACCAGAGGGCACAATCTTACAATTAGAGGGTACAGGTTTAAAACAGAGATGAGGAGAAATTTCTTTAGCCATGGGGTAGTGAATTTATGGAATTCCATGCCATGTACAGTAGTGGTGGCCAGATCATTGGAGGCGTTTAAGAAGGAGATAAATAGGTATCTAATTAGTCAAGGTATCAAGGGATATGGGGATAAGGCCGGAAATTGGGGTTAGAATAGTTTCTTTTTGCTCATGGAGCAGACTCTCCCCCCCCCCCCAATTTCTCATTTCTTTTTTCTTTTACCCCTTTTCTTTGGAGCAGACTCGATGGGCCAAATGGCCTACTTCTGCTCCCTTGTCTTGTGATCTTGTGATTCTGTGATGTACTTGGCCTACAAAGTGTTGAGCTGCCTGCATTTCTGATGGTTGCTATCTGAAATCAGTGCGAGTGCTCTATATGAGGGATTGGGTGAATCCCAAGCCTACAGGTCAAAATGAACTGACACCAACATGTTCCAGAAGATTTGGCCACAATGAGAGTTAATTAAAGTTTAGCTCCAATTTCCTGCAGAATCCAGATTCATGTCATTTAAAATAAAACTCTCAACAACATCAGTAACAGCAATCGGCCTTCCAGCCTCTTGGCTGATCTACAATGATTCCATTTTCCCGAATAAAGGCTCCACATTGCTCCTATACTCCCTACCTAAGAAAAATCCATTGATCTTACTCATGAATGCTCTTGTCTGCAGTTAAATTAGATTTTCTCTTGTTCTGTTGGCTATATAATGCCCCATTCATACTACTTACAGTATGATCTTGCTATCTTAAATCTGCTGAATCTGTAGATTTAAGTTGGTGTCATTTATAAAGTTGAGAAATAAATATTTAAGGGCATTTTACTTTTAGAAATGATAGGGAAAATGTAACAAGCGGAAGGATAGCCCTGATGATAAGGGATGAGATAGAGGTAGGAATCAGAAAAGAATCTCAGCATGGAAAATCAAGATATAGTACGTTGGGAGCAAAGAAATTACAAAAGGGAAGAAAACATGGCTCAAAATAGTTTATAAAGCTCCTAACAGTAACCACAGTGTTTTACAGAGCATAAATCAGCACATTAAAGGAGTATCGAATCAGGGTAATTCAACTATCCTGAGAGACTGTAATTTTTCACGTCAACTGAGCAAATCAAATTGATAATGGTAGTTTGCAGGATGAATTTATGGAATCCACTTAAGAATATATTGAGGGGCAAATAAAGAACTGGCTATTTTAGATCCATATGGTATAATGAGATGAGACTGACTAACACTGCTATAGTTATGGATCTTTGGGGAATAATGATCATAATAAGATCAAATTTGATAATATCCTTAAAAGTAATGCAATATTGGTTTCAATGGTATATTTTGGAAGAGGTGTAAAATATGCAAATTTTACAATATGGCACACTTAGTACAACCAACTCATGATGAATTTCTTGGCAGATTAGGAAATTAGATTAAAAAGAACAATGGCAGGTAGACAATGTCATCATAAACCTCTTCTTTAACTTTATTGCTGTCTTTAACTTCTCTGCTTAACCATAGTTGTAATGTTTCTCAGTGTGTTTTTTATTCTTCAAGGGAATATATATCCATTGAAATTTATAATTTTTAAAAAAAATGTTGACCATAAAATGAAGAATTGTGTAAATTCAAAAACTGAGATTGCTACATTTGGGGGATTAATGAGAATTAAGCGATATGACATCAGGCAAGAAAATGGAATTGATGTAGAAGATTAAACATGATCTTAATGAATGCTGGAGTTGGTTCCAGGCATCATACAATCCACTCCTGGACTTATTTCTCATATTATATTGTGACCTCATCAGGAGAGATGATAAACTTTCTCCCAGTTACATGGACTGCAAGCTCTAACCTTCTCTGTGAACGTTACACACAATGGAAATTTGGACATAGTCGATCTATTGAACCTTCAGTAAATAATAATTCCTTTGACCTTAAAGCAAAGTTGATTAAAGTAGTCAGTTCCCTCCTTTAGCCTTTGTGCAGATTTCTCACTCCCTTTCAAGATATTGCTTGATCGACAATAAATTTAAAAAGAAGTTTCATAAAAGAGTCGATTTCCTACTGTCTCAGATAGTCATCAGTTGTGTATTGGTAAGTTGTGTTCATATTTCACATTATATTGAATATGCTGAAGGTCTTTCCCTTGATCAATATTCTCAGAAAAGGGTGCTTTGTACCTCAATAGGCCAGGTCACACAAGTTTCATACAGCTTAAACGTGAAGGGACAAGTCCAGTGAGATGCTTTTACAAGCATAGTTCTGTATGTACACAATGATGTTGTCCTTCATGAGAACCTAAATTGCCTAAACCTAAATAACCTAAATAGATAATAATCCCTTTCCCCAATGCATTACAAAGTTACTATGCACAAAAAAACCCACTTAGCCAGGAAACACCAAATGAATTTCTCAAAGCTTCCTGAGACAGATGCATGTGATGGTCTTGTATTTCATAGTCCAAGATTGATAATTCAGAGTTATGAGTTCAAATTCAATTGTTGCAGGTTGGGACATTATTGAGTTGGTAACAGATGTTTTTAAAGATCCAGCTGGTTCACTTAGCTCATTTAAAGGAGAGAACCAGACCTACATGTTAATTCCAGTTAAAAACTGGGCAGGTGACTTAATATGGTTAAACCAGTGAGAAATGGGCCACAGATACTCACATCCAAAGGACAAACTGAAAGAACCTGAAAGAAGATTGAAAACTATTTGCAAGATTTAAAAAAAAGAATACTAAAAGCATTTCACTAGTTGACCTTTCCAACAACTAACAGAACTCAAGAATGTCTTTGAAAAATAAAGAATTCATTTTCAAAGGATTTGTGAAAATGTCACAGCAGACCTTGTATACGACTTATCCTCATACGTGGTTCACCTTAACCTTGGAGTTGTGTTTCTGCATGATGTGACATTATAGATCAGACAGTGGTGGAACCGTAGAGACGGGCCCTGCATTATCTGGAACTTACAAATTACTTAATAGTTTTAAATTTAGATATTGCATCAACTGGTACCACTGCGACACAATAAATCTTTTCAGCAAATTGAGAGGATAAAGTGGACTCAACATTTCCAGCAGAAGTGGCTGGTCTGCATTTCTCTTAGGATGTCGATGTGACTGTTAATCTACCTCACATGTTCCCTCCCAATATCAGAACTGGAATCAGTAATAAAAGGCACTCAATCAGTAACTAGCATCTCTGGTGGCTTAATTTGTAGTCCTATCATTTATGTCTTCAATTGTGGCTCCAAGTCAGGGCTGAATACTTGATCAGAACACTGCAGAAGTAGTTATTTATTGGGTTTGTGTGTAGGGATGTTGAACCAAATCAGGTAAATAGAGTTGCTACAAATTACTCATAATGTGAATAACTGGCATAACAGGATTGAGCAACTGAATTGCCTACTTGTGTCCTAATGCATCGTCATGTGTACCAGGTGGACACAATACACCAAGGTGGATCAAGGTGCCTGATCCAGTAGAATACTGTAAGACAGAGAGCAGAGTACACATTGCTTTCTTTGCCAACACTATCCATAGCACTCAAATCTCCTCTCGCCCATTATTGCTTGTGGGATCCTGCTTTGAACAAATTGGGAGATGCATTTGTTTCAAAATAAATGACGGCACTTCAGTGATTCACAGCAAATAAAACATTTACAGACATTACTGAGACAAATGATAAAGCACTATATAAAATCCAGTTCTTATTTTAATAAAAGCAGTAAACCATCCCACCATGAGGGAATAGAAAATAAACAAAGGGGCAAAAGAGGTAAATAATTCAAAGCAATGTAGACACCCACCACACATGCATTGATTCAAAATGTTTGTTTCTGTACATAAAACCCTAAAGCTTAAAAAATAACAAGATTGCATTATTGTTTATATCAATAGTTTCCAGGACAACATGTATCTAGACCAAAGTAGAAATGTGCGACATATTGTAAAGCAAAGGAATAATATCTGGATGAAATGTGTACAAAATAAAATTTCCTGCTTATACCACTGATTTTTATATACTAACTCCCATGGTGTTTGCTGGTAGTAGGCCTGGTATGGATTGGTTTCTAATGATCTGTTTCATCTGACCTCATTCTTATATTGGAATATAAATTATTACTAAATTGCAGCAGCTTATAAGAGATCTCCCCACTTCTTCTGAGACTTTTTGGAGAGAAAGAGGATGAGAGGTGACTTGATAGAGGCGTACAGGAAGATAAGAGGCATTGATCGAGCGGACAGTCAGAGACTTTTTCCCAGGGCGAAAATAGCTAACATGAGGGGGTATGATTTTAAGGTGATTGGAGACAGGTATAAGGAGGATGTCAGAGGTAAGTTTTTTACACAGAGAATGGCGAGTGCGTGGAATGCACTGCCTGCAGAGGTTGTGGGGGCAGATACATAAGGGACATTTAAGAGACTCTTAGATAGCCATATGAATGATAGAAAAATGGAGGGCTATGTGGGAGGGAAGGGTTAGATAGATCTTAAAGCAGAAAAAAATGTCAGCACAACTTCGTGGTCTGAAGGGCCTGTATTCCGCTGTAATGTTCTATGTTCTTCGTTGGGAGACTGGGGGGTGCGGTGAGTTGTCACATGCTTTTCAAATCAGCTCAGGAGTGAGCCATCTTTGGACTCTCAACAGTTTTATTCTTAAGGCTCTTAAAGTAAGTGTTGATAAAAAGTTAATTTTATTTTTTTCACCTCATTCTGCAAAAACGTCCCAATATTGAAAATCAGGCATGTTTGGGTGGCTGAAGGGAATCAGTTATTAAATTGGGATGATGCAATATTGGCTTTTTTTTTCAGTGAAGATCTATACTTCACTGTCTTCTCTGATAATCTGCTTCCATCAATTGGGACTCTCCAATTCATATTCTATACATTCTATATAGCATATATAATTCTATATAATACATTCTACATAACATTCAGCCTCCAGAAAACTCTGGAGTCCACTCATTTCTCTCGTCAGGACTTAATTATCAAGTGAGAGTTTTTTTTAAATGTGAATTTATTTAAAATTACTTTGATGTTCTCATCTAACAAGATTATCACTAAACCTGAGTAATTTTTCATAAACTCAAAGCTGGTTCAATACATTTTTCTTAATTATCTTTTCCATCTATGATTTCCAATGTGAAGAATCTGAATAAATTAGAAAGAGAACATGAAACTGTTGTGTAAAAGTTACTGCGAGTAGCACTTCATTCATTTCAGACTAGATGTACCTGCATAAAATGTCAACTACAGTGTAGCATCTTTGCAAAGAATGCTTCGTAAAATGCAGAGTATGAAGGTAGACATTTGTTTCTAAGTTCATTTTAAAATAAAACAGTGTTAGTGGCCAAAGAAACAGAAAAGCCCAGATAAATCAGCCAGGTAGTCTCTTTGGTCTATTATTGGAGAAGGGTGAAGAATTCAGCCAAGGGCAACAGATAATTTCCAGGGCATTGTAGAGGGGCTTGACTGAGGCAGGATGGGTAATTTAGAGCAATGATAGTGATAGGCTGGACTTCTAAGGTGGAGCCAGGATGAACTCTCAAAATATTGAGGAAGTCTGACAGGGTAAAAGAGGAGAAACCTTTTTTTTTCCACCAGTAGATCAGTCAGTTCAGAGAAAACTGTTCAAGAACGAGAGGGAAAAATATATTCTTATGGTGAGTTGTGAATACAGTTTCCCCACTCTATAGGAGTCTACATTGTGAATGTTCTAAATGTTCCACTCCTGTTCCTGGACTTCTGTCCTTGCTTTGACCTGAATCCCATTGTCAGACTTATATCCATCTATGTACAGATCAGTTTGTTTTCCAAGTTTCAGCAACAGGAACTCCCTACTGAAGAGATCCCTGTGTGTATTCCTATCCCTCTACCAAACTTAATCCTCCTACAGGAATGGAAGGAAACAAGTCAGAAAAAAGGACAGCTTACCCCAGGGACTTGGTACTTTTCCTTCCACCTGTCACAGCACCATTAAAATGAATGACTAAAAAGGCCAAAACATTAGAAGTGAGATTCAACCAAACTAACAGTTTTGATATTAACAATTTTTTTCTTGAGATTCATCAGAAAGGATGGACAAGTTAGTTGAGCAGGAGATGTGGGCTTCAAAATATAGAACAAAAACAATTTGTTCAATAGTACCAGCAGTTTGTCTCAATGAAAATTGCCATGCACAGCCTTTTCTAACAGACGTAAGTCTCACACTTTAATTGTGCTTACTCTCCTCTAGTTGTTCTGGTTTGCTTTCCGTGTAAAGGCATCAAAGTACTAACAAGTCAGAGAGCCATAAAGCATAGAAACAGGATCTCTGGACCAACAAGACCGTACCAACCACAACACATCCATTTGCTCCGATTCCATTTTATTCTCCCCATATTCCCCTCAACTCGCCCAGATTCTACCCCTCACCTACACACCAGGGACAATTTACAGCAGCTAATTAACTTATCAACTCACACACCTTTGAGATGTGGGAGAAAACATGAGCACCCAGAGGAAAACTATCTGGTCACAGGGAAAATGTGAAAACTCCACATAGCCAACACCGGAGATCAGGATTGAACCTGGTTCACTGGAACCATGAGACAGCAGCTCAACTAGCTGTGCCACTGTATCTCCTTTGCTGGTACATCTCCTGCCTGATTCTTCTTCTCCTTGCTACTGCCACTTAGTCTGAAGCACTCCACCACCACCCTTTTCTGTTGAGTTTCCATGCCTAATTATGTTTTTCCAATTTATACCTAAACACTATAATAATTTCAGACTACCCATGCCTATCACTGCTCCTAAATTTGCACAGCACAGGCCTTCTCCAATCTGTCTACCTATATCACCAGCTACCTCATTACTCCAAGACCCTGCACGCTCCTATCCCCAACTGCTTCCTTCTGATGTTCTTCTTCTTGCCTATCAGAGGGCAGAGCTTGTTCCCGACCCACTCCAACCTCATTATTCCACTTAGAGGCCCAATGCCTCTTCCCAGAAGGAGGGGCAAACTCTCTTCTACTTCCATGATCTTCTTGTTTTGCCCTGGTTGCGAGTCCACTGGCTCACTCCCAATCCACAATGCCACTGTCCTTTCCAAACACCAAAAGTGCAATACTTTCCACATTCACTCTCCTTGCTCAAAGATCCAATTTGGCTTTCCATCATCCTCTAAATCACATGTGAGATAATGACTGCACCATCAGACTACTTCATTTGCTGAGAAGTGCTTTGGAATTCTCTGAGAAGATAGTAAGACTCAATTTGTTCTGTCTTTAATCAAGAGCATAATGAAAAAATCTTGAGTGAAAGAGTCAAAGCCATATTATAAATATTGGCAAAAAGAGAGGAGAGATTGAAGAGTTTTGTCCTACTGAACTGCTAGCAGATAATGAGGAAAACAGATAATTGGGACATTTACAATGGAGGCTTGACTGTACCTCAGTGGATTGTCATTATGATGCATTTCGATTGATTGAATAGGGAAAGATTATTTCCTACGGTTGGGGAATCAGTAACAAGGAGTCATCAATTTAAATTTGAATGTGGTGAGCAGTTTGAGGGGATTTCTTTATGCAGTGACTTGTCAGAGGGAGTGGTTGATATGGGACCACTGTATCACTTAAAGTAAAATAGGGTAAATGAATTAGAGGAACGGGTGTGCTATTGGAGGAGAGCACAGAGCAATGCATTAGTCTTGGATTTTTCCAGAAAATGGGTGGCATGGGTACATTTAGTCAAATGATCACTCTCCATCTGTTTTGTCCTTTATTTCTTTCTGTTCTGTAGACCAAATATAGTCTAGAATATGAGCAAGCAGCTGACACTAAAACTATACAAGTAATGAATTAAACATCTTGAGGTCTTAAAGAACAACATGAGTGGATTAGATTTACCCTGATATCATGAAGTAATCCCATTAACATCTATCTTAATGCAGTCACATTCAGGAAATTGGAACATTCTGATTTTTTAATAACATGCGCATACTATAATTTTGCCTGTCTGATGGCTTTTTCAAGAATATCAGAACTTTAAAATTCACACAGACAACAAAGTTGAAGGATGTAGAATCAAGCAGGCAATTGGTCAACCGAATGTATGAGTGTGCCAACTGTAACAGAAGGTAGCATTGCAGCTTCTGGGTTGGAAGGCTTGAGTCTGATGTCCATTCCAGAGATTTGAGTGCGTAATGCCTGAGTGTACTATTGAGGAAATGTGGCACTGTCAGAGGTGTTGCTTTTTGAAATAGATTTTGAACCAAATTCTCTCTGTCTTCTCAGGTGGATTTAAGCAGAGATCTCAAACTTCTTTACCTGCACCCATCTTTATAAAGATTTTTATTTTCTGCCTCATCCAACCCTTACTTGTATTCTAATTATAAACATTGCTATGTATAAGAATATAACAGATTTAGATACAGTAAAAAGAAAGAGAAGCTGTTCCAAATGATGGTAGTTCAAGAATCGGGACACATACTTAAGGTGATGGACAGAAGACAGTGGGAGTAAATAAGGTGTAAACTAAGAGAGTGGTGGAAATGCAGTCATGACTTTCAAAAGCCAACTGCAGAAGCGTAAATAGTTTTGGGGAGAGAGCCAAGGAATGTGACTGACTGGATTGCTCTGCAAGGAGTCAGCATGGACTCAGTTGGCTGAACAGCCTCCTTCCGTGCCACTCAAATTCTATTCCATGCTTTGAAGTTATTCGTTTTTCTAATTTCAGCCTCCCACGTCCTAATGTCACAATGCCCCTCACCCAGTTTGAGATCTTCGGAATTCTGTGCACCATCAAGCGAAGAGCAAGAAAGTTCTCCTCAATATCAGGCACATCATCTATTCCTCAAGAAACAATGTGAACAAAAAGCAGTCTTAGCCACAGCTTGTTTGCAAGTTATGTGTCACGTGACAGGAAAGGATGTCACGTGACAGGAAACAATGAAAAATTTGCTTGCAACAGCATCACAGGCACATAGGTACAGTCAACATGTAGAATATAAATTATACAAGACAATGAAGGGGGGGGGGGGAGGCATACAAAGAAAGACACAACTGGAGGAAAGTCCACGATAGCGCAAGAGGTGATCTATATGGTTTCACTGCTGCGGCCGCAGTTGTCTCTGTTAGAAACTGCGCTATGAGAGTTGTTTACTTGGATAGTGTTGTCCATTCTTGTCACTAACTGTGAGGACTAACAACGTTCTTCAACGTATTAATTGGATCAGAACCATGTTGTAATTAACTAGTGTTTTACAACAGGGACATGTATAGTAATGGAGCATGACCAATGACATGCAGCCAAGAAATTTTGTCTTGATCCTCTTACCTGGTGAACAGGCCCCTTTAAGGTTTAATTGAACAGCAACAATTGTTACACTGTCAAATTTGACCTTCAATCTGTAGCCTGATTGGCAAGCCAGTATACTGCCTGTCTATTATTGCTTAATTACAGAACCAATAAACTGCAGTGGAATTAATCTCTGAGGAAATCAAACAAATATCCTGCAGTTCTGTTTACTCATTTCTTGTATGTATGAGAACACTTTGCAGGCTTGATTTGAAGGTGACTTCCTTTCAACAGAATTATGTCCCTATTTGCTCTTGTTGGCATTGTGCCATTAAAACAACAACTTCAATTTTATAGCACCTTAAGTTGTAAAAATATTGCATGACGTTATCAAACTGTGACATTGAGCCAGGTAGTAACACCAGATGAGCTAATGATTGGTAATTGAGGCAGGTTTTGGAGGATTTCAAAGGAGGAAGGAGGTGCAGAGAATGATCCAAAGCTTGGGACCTCAGTGGCTGGAGGCAGAGCTGGGAATGGTGCAGCAGGTATGTTCAGGGATACACTAGAAGCTGGAATGGAGGGGAGAATTGTTTTTTCTGAATTGTTGGAGGAAAGTTGAGAAATAAGGAAGAGCAAGGCCCTGGATGAAATTGAAAACAAGATGAGAATCTTAAAATTGGAGGATTGGTTATCTAGGAGCCCAATAATGACCAGTGAGCACAAAGGTGATGGGTGAACAGGATAGCAGAGTTTGGCAAGGCCTCAAGTTTACATGCACTAATTTTCATTGCAGAAGGTCTATTATTTTTAAGAGGGAATACAAGCTACAGAAATTCAAAGATAATGATTACAATTTTGCATTTTCTTCCATGTTCCCATGGTATTGTCTTGCTTTTTGTTCTCCCTTACTTGGACAGAAAATACTTGCTGATATCCATTTGCTGGGGGTAGAGTAGGAGGGCAAAGGGTTACTGCAAACTCATCTGAGGGTCCAACTTGCTTATTATCAGTTCTCTTTTTTAAGTTTGTATCGGTTACATGATCTATAGAGCAAAGTTATGTATGCAATGTTCATTAAATCCGTAGAAAATATGTGCATGGATCGTGGCCATTTACAAAATAGGTAGGCTTGAGTTTCGATGTGACTATTGCCATTTAGTTTGGCTACATAGCATCTGAATTTTGTTAGTCCTCTCCTCTGGGGGCACTGGCAGATGCACACAGATTGTCCTTTGGTTATGTTCTTCAGAAATGCTATTTTATCACAATCCCTTTCATCTCCATCCTCTCCATCCTTTCTTATTCGCATGATACTGAATCCTTGGCTATCCTCAGTTTATCTAAGTGGTTTAGGAAAAGGGGTAGGTCACTCTGCCTCTCAAATATTCTGCAATTTGTATCTAATCTGCATCTCAATGTCATCTGTCTGCCTTAATCTCATTATGCTTAATGCCATTGCTAAACGATTGCCCAGCAATTGGACCCAGTTGCATCCATTTTCATAAGGGATTGCAGTTTTAATGCAATGATAATCATTTTGTTGGTGGTCCTGCCCATTGGGAAATTGATGCAAACACTTGGCATGGTTCACCTTGGCATAGCTGAAGTTTTCCTGGTGTCATTTTGGATTAATGTGCATTATTGTTCCTACACAAATGTGGGTTATGTGCAACCTTGCACCACTGTTTATAATTTTCAGTTAAACAATCCAGGAGATGTGAATTAAAAGGTCCCTATTTGGCTGCTGAGATACTGCTCTCTGTATCTTCTTGCCTGAGTTTTGAATGCTCTGATATTCTGCACGTGGCTAGGTCCCACAGTTCTTAATGCAACTGCACACAACAGAGATGCACCCTGATGTCAGAGTGGTTTGGAGCCTCTTGTGGAACAGGATTTGATCAGGGTCAATGACTGCAGGGATGAGTCAGCCACACATGCTGTAAACTCTTGTTTTTCCCATCTTCTGTATTTTCCTCATCTCTGACACTGCTTCTGTTACAGCTATAAAGGAAATTATTCCTTTAACACAGACTACCCTGCTATGCTCTAACAGCAATGATGTGGCAGCTGTGTTCTCAGCAGGCAGCTGCCACTGGGAATCATGCAGGTCCTGTTTTAATGCAGCAATCAAGATGAAAAACACTGACTTTAAAGGTGAATTTTCCCAATTGTTTTTTTTCTGGCAGAGGGTGGATTCTGCCAAAAGGGTATTAGTATTAAATGCAACACCTGCTTGGCACACCAAATAGGAGTGAACTTCAGTTTCTCAGCATATTTATTGAAACGTTCATTGATCTATTCTCAATAGTTTTGAGTGTTCAGATTTTCACTATTCTTTGAGGAAATTTCCAGATATTGGTCTTCTTTCACACAACTCCAAAAGGGAAACAATATTGAGCACTTAAGGACTACTTAACCCAGAGTAGAATTTATGCACATCCTAGGCTACCTTGGCACCCATTGGTAATATCAATTTTCTTTATGGTGGGATTTTCTTTTGCCTGAGCAATTTTCTTCCTGGTCTAAAACTACCCAAATAACACCAATGGTTGTGCAACATGCAGTATTTATCTGCAGTGGTCAACAGTTCCCATTTATTCCCAGGCAACTAGCTTTGACTAACTCTGTTGTCCTTGAAACAATGCTATTCGAAGGCATAACAGACTGCATTTCTCTGGCGAGATTTGCGATTGTCTGCCCCATGCTGTACTGCTTTACCTATCAAGGTCAAGTTCAAGGTGACTCAGTTTTGTAGCCTCAGGGTCATTCCCAGCTGCTGCTGCTGAGTTCTGCCACATCTCAGTTTGCTGTTTACTGCTACATTAAGGAGGTCGCGAAACATCTAAGCCAATGACAAGAATGGCTTTTCCGCCATCCTTTTTAGCCTTGAGCAGACGTGAATATTAACTTGAAATGCAAGATCCCCCAAAGTATATGCAGAGATTCCACTGATGTCTTTGTCAAGCTCGTTCCAAGAGCATCTGTATATAGCCTTGGAAAACCTCCATGGCCCCTTTGCAACTTTGCAGAGAGAACATGTCTCCTGAAGACACTGTTCTTCAACATATCCACCTTCTTTCATACCCTCCCCAACTCCCAGTCTTCCACTTGCTTTTCCCAGGATTTCTCTCCCACCTTATCGTTGTCATTGCACTATCTTGTCACTCAGTGGTATCACTTCTCTGAAGCAACAAGTGCTCAAATAGTGGAATGTCTCAAGAGATTGCACCTGCTAGGTGCAATGCCAGCAGCTATGGAAACCTGCTGTGGCCCATTGGGAAACATCACTGACACCAATGGTCAATTTCAGTGCCATATCGCACGGGGTGATCCGACAATGCTGTCCTGTGAACCTCCAGCAAAGGTCTTGTTCTCTCCATAGATGATATTACGGTGACCCACTAAGGCTTTTTTATAACACCATTTAAGATGTAGTAAAGTTCTATCCTGCATTGTTTTCTGCTGAATTCACCCACCAGAATATTTGTTCCATTTTCTACCTCATCAACTTCTTTCATTATAACCACTTTAATTCTTTAACTTTTTTTCTATATTTTGCACCATTCAAATGCATTTATGCCAAAGTCTCCAGAATTAATCTGTAGACCACACTGGGGATTTCTGCTGTATGGGAGGATGTGGTTCTACAAAGACTTGGAATACCCAGAAATGACACTTCCACAATGTACAAAATGCAAACGTGCATATAAACATGGGGATTGGGAGCAAAAGTCAGCCACTCTGCCTTTTGAGGGTGTCCCACCATTTCATAAGATCAACGCTGATCAGAGTGTCTGCTCTGTTTTCCCAGCGACTCGTGGTCACCTTTCATCCCCCTTCAAAATTGTGTTTGCCTCTTTTTTTAAAAAAGATAATCAAGGATTCTGCCTCCACAGTCCTTTGAGGAAGAGTTTCAAAGACTCGTGACCTCTGAGGAAAGCAATTCACCTCATCTGTGTGAAAAGGTCAACTCTTATTTTTTAAACATGGGCCTCCAGTTCTGGATTCTCCCACAAGAGGAAGCATTCTCCCTGCAGCCACTCTCAGGATGTTTTGTTTCAATGCATTTCTACCCTTGGTTTTCTTAATTCCAATGGACCTAAAGTGAGCCTGTCCACTCTTTCCTCACAAAACAATCTACCCATCTAGGTATCAGTCAATAAACCTTCTCTGAACTGCTTCTAAAGCTCTATCATTCTTTAAAGGCCAAAATTAGACACGGTACTCCTGATGTGGTCTTGTTACTGCTTTAAATAATGGAAGAATGACCTCCCCACTTTTGTATTTAAATCCCCCTGGAAATAAATGATAATAGTTTTTCTCATTCAGACTGACACTGACATTCCACTATGGCAAGTAGTAAAAATATCTCTCCCACCCTGGCCCTGAGTTGGGTCACCCCACAAATGCCAAGGGGAGCCCATCATCAAGGTAGAAATAAGCAAATGACACCAAAAATAGGTGTTGTAGACAGTGAAGATGGTTACCAGGAATTAGAGGGATCTTGATCAGCTGGGTAAGTGGGCTGAGGAATGGCAAATAGAGTTTAATTCAGGTAAGCGTGAGGTATTGCATTTTGGGAAGACAACTGAGAGAAGGACTTTCACAGTAACTAGTGGGGCCCTCGGGAGTGTTGTAGAACAGTAGGACCCAGAACTACCAGTGCATGGTTCCCTGAAAATGGTGTGGCCCGTGACAAGGTGGTGAAGAAGGCTTTTGGCACTCTGACCTTTATCAGTCAGGGCATTGAGGATTTGAGACTCGGACAGGGAGATACAGAGAGCAGTACCTCGGTGTCCAAGTGGGGTTCTTTTAATTGAGTTGGGATGTTATGTTGCATTTGGTGAGACCACATTTGGAATATTGTGGAGATACAAAGACTGCGGGTGCTGGAAATCTGGAGCAACACACAGTGCTGGAGGAACTCAGCAGGTCAGGCAACATCTATGGAAGGAAATGGACAGTCAAAAATTTGAGTTGAGACCTTTCATCAGGAATGGAAAGAAAGAGGGGTGAAGCCAGTATAAAAGGGTAGGGGGTAGCAGGAGCGGGCAGGTGATAGCTGAATCCAGGTGAGAGGGGGCAGAAAGGTAGATGGGAGAGAGTTGGAAGGATGCAAGAAGCTGGGAGGTGATAGGCGGAAATGACAAAGGGCTGAAGAAGATGGAATCTGATAGGATAGGACAGTGGACCATGAAATAAAGGGAACGAGGTGAGGAGGGGAACTGGAGGGAGAAATGTGTGGATGATGGGCAGGTCAAGAGGGCGGGGGAGGGGGTGATGGGCCCAGTGGGATAAGGGAAAACAAAGCGGCCACAGACGGGAGCGGTTACTGGAAGTTAGAGAAATCGACGTTCACGCCGTCAGGTCGGAGACTACCAAGGCGGAATGTGAGATTATTATATTCTGTCCTGGTAGTCTCCAACCTGACGGCATGAACATTGATTTCTCTAACTTCAGGTAACCACTCCCATCTGTTCCCCGCCCGCCCCCCCCCCTTGTTTTCTCTTATCCTAGCAGCCCCATCACCCCCTCTCCCACCCTCTTGATCTGTCCATCATCCACATCCTCCAGATCTCCCCTTTCACCTCCTTCCCTTCATTCCATGATCCAATGTCCTCTCTTATCAGATTCCATCTTCTTCAGTCCTCTATCACTTCCACCTGTCACTTCCCAGCTTCTTACATCATTCCCACTCTCCCCCTTCTCCCAACTGTCTATCTTCCCTCCTCTCACCTGGATCCACCTATCACCCACCAGATCTCACTCCACCCCCTCTCCCCCACCCTTTTAGACTGACTATCTCCCCTCTTTCTTCCCAGTCTTGATGAAGGGTCTTGACCCGAAACGTCGACTGTCCACTTCCCTCCATAGATGCTGCCTGACCCATTGAATTCCTCCAGCACCTTTGTGTGTTGCTTTGGGATATTGTGTTCAGTTTTGGTCACCCTGCTATAGGAAAGATGCCAGCTTAATGCTGGAAAGAGTGCAGAAGAAATTTACTAGGATGTTACTGGGACTCGAGGAACTGAATTACGGAGAGAGGTTGAGCAAGTTGGGACTTTTTTAATTGGAGCATAGGTGAATGAGGTGTGATCTTATGGAGGGGTATAAAATCATGAGGGGCGTGGATAGGGTGAATGCACTCGGTCTTTTTCCCAGGGTTGGGGAATCAAGAACTAGAGGACGTAGGTTAAGGTGAGAGGGGAGAGATTTAGCAAGAACAGAAGGTGGTCAGAAAATGGAATGAGCTGCCAGAGGAAGTGGTTGAGGCAGATATATTAACAACATTTAAAAGACAGTTGTACATATACATGAATCGGAAAAGTTTAGAGGGATATTGGGCAAATATGACTAGCTTAGATGGGCATCTTGGTTGGCATTGGACCAGTTGGGCCCAAGAGCCTACTTCCATGCTGTATGGTTCTATAAGCCTTGCCTTGGGTGACCTGTGATGTTTTCACAGACTCGTGGAAGCAAAGGTTCCATCCATGCCAAGCTGACAGGTCTCCTTCATGATTTTAAAAAGCCGGCCTTCAGAGCTGATTGTATTTTCCATTTTATAATGCAGGAAACTGCATTGTTCTCTGCACCAACCTTCCTATAAAGACCCCCTGGTAAAACATGTTTTCCTTTCTGTGGCATAATAAGCATGCTGAGATAGGTGATGACATGAGTAATTATAGGAACAGCATACACTAGTTAAAACCTCTACCAACAGTGAATGCATAACCTAACATGGCAGACCTACTAGGGGTGTGCTGTGATCATTTCAATTGCGCTGCTTTAGTGGATCTGTTTACATAGAAACTTGAGCATTATTTCTGTCAGTCCATGTTTGTGGATTGGAAATTGTGAAGAATAGAAAAGGTATTTGTACTTTCAGAATGCTTTCCTGCCATGCATGCCAGTTAAAAGAGCAGTCATATCCAAGAGCAGCATGCATTCCAAAAACCTTTACAGTCCACAAAAGAATTATATTTGCATATCCAAGCAAAACAGTGCTTTGTCAGAATATTGACAACATTCTACACCCAAGTTTTTCCTTTCCTCTTTTGACAATGTTCTAAATGTCAGACATTACACACCAAATGCAAAAACCAGATGAATTACCTTGGTGAAGTTTGAGCCTCCATTGGTAGTTGGTGTCGGACTGTGTCATCTGCTGAGGCCATGCATAGGCTCCATAGCGTATGTAGATGACAAGGGAACAAGAAAGTAGGTTGGAAATGTAACATGAGAGGGGTTTTGCAAGGAAATTTGGTAATCTTGGAGAACTGCTGTTAGTATATTTATGAGCAGGTACCATTATAGAAGGGCTGTTAAACGAAAGTTGTTATAAATCTAATAAAGAACCTGGTGGCAGATGTCTTGGGAATAAATAAATCCCAAATTCACCTGCATTAGCTCAAACTTTCTTGATAAGAGCCTCGTGGTGTATGTCAGGCTGATATGCTAGGGCATGAGGAAAGAGGATGTGCTGGAATGATTAAAAACATTAGGATAGGTCACCGGGGCTGGACGGGATATATCCAAGGTTACTACGGGAAGCTAGGGAAGAGATTGCTGCACCTTTGGCGACAATCTTTGCGTCCTCACTGGCCACTGGAGTAATGTCGTATGATTGGAGGGTGCCAAATGTTGTTCCTTTGTTTAAGAAAGGGATTAGGGATAAACCTGGGAATTACAGACCAGTGAGTCTTACTTCAGTGGTGGGCAAATTACTGGAGAAGATTCTTAGAGACAGGATTTATGGGCATTTGGAAAAGCATAGGCTGATTAGGGACAGTCAGCATAGCTTTGAGGGGCAGGTCGTGCCTCATGAGCCTGATTGAATTCCTTGAGGATGTGACAAAGCACATTGATGAAGGTAGAGCAGTGGATGTGGTGTACATGGATTTTAGTAAGGCGTTTGACAAGGTTCCTCATGGAAGGCTTATTCAGAAAGTCAGGAGGCATGGGATCCAGGGAAACTTGGCTGTTTGGATTCAGAATTGGCTCGCCCATAGAAGACAGATGGTGGTGGTAGATGGAGCGTATTCTGCCTGGAGGTTGGTGATCAGTGGTGTTCTGCAGGGGTCTGTTCTGGGACCCCTACTCTTTCTGTGACTTTTATAAATAACTTGGATGAGGATGTGGAAGGGTGGGTTCATAAGTTTGCTGATGATACAAAGGTTGGTGGTGTTGTGGATAGTGTAGAAGTTTGCTGTAGGATATTGATAGAATGCAGAGCTGGGCTGAGGAGTGGCAGATGGCGTTCAACCCAGAAAAGTGTGAAGTGATGCACTTCAGGAGATCAAATTTGAAGGCAGAATACAAGGTTAATGGTAGGACTCTTAACAGTGTGGAGGAAGAGAGGGATCTTGGGGTCCATGTCCATAGATCACGCAAGGTAGCCACGCAGGTCGATAGGGTTGTTAAGAAGGCGTATGGTGTGTTGGCCTTCATTAGTCAGAGTATTGAGCTTAAGAGTCGTGAGGTGATGTTGCAGCTCTGTAGAACTCTGGTCAGACCACACTTGGAGTATAGATGGGATGAGGCCAGAGTTACGGTGAGGACAAGGTGAATGTTCATGGAATGTTCATGAAATGGAAAATATAAGGTGAACGGTCATCTGGTGAATGTTCAATGGGGGCGGTTAGAGAATGAGAATACAAACAAAAGAATATACCAAGTTGTGAACTGCAGGACTGATGGATAAACCCAGCAGATTAGGTTGTGCTAACAGAAAATTTAATCCGATATTACAGATGGATAACTTGCAACAGAAGTGGTCATTCCCAAATGGACAGTTGTGCCAGAAACTCCCTCATTAACAGCAGTGCTGGAATAACATCGCCAAAAACAGTGATTTAAAGAGACAACACACCACCACATTCTTAAGGCATTGAGAGCTGATCATGAAATTCCAGACTTGCCATTAATACTTAGTCTAGAATTGAATCATTTTTAAAGAATTTACCCATTATTCCACTTATAAATATCAATAAAACTGAGTACTTGCTGGATGTCTGAAATAACAATAGAGCCTATTGTTTCCACAAGACAATAAGGCATATAAAGCATGTTAATCTTCAGAGGTTTTTCTTAAAAACAGAAAACTGCCTTTACTACACAGCTGTCAAACTCCTCTAAATCCACTTTATCTTGAGGTAAATACATTTGTGAAGTCTTGGTCACAATCGAAATCAGGGTTATTATCACTGACATGTCATGAAATTTGTTGTTTTGCGGCAGCAGCACAGTGCAAAGACATAAAATTACTATCAATTACAGAATAAATAAATAGTGTTTTAAAAAAAAAATGAATGACAAAGTGGTGTTTATGGACCATTCAGATATCTGATGGCAGAGGGGAAGAAGCTGTTCCAGAATTGTTGAATCTGAGTCTTCAGGCTCCTGTACCTCCTCCCGATGGTTGTAACAAGAAGAGGGCATGTCCGAGATGCTGAGGGTTCTGTGAGATGGATGCTTCCTCCTTGAGAAAATTGTCCTTCAACGTGACCAGTGCAAACAGTTGTCATTACTCCCACAATGCCATTACAGTGCAGGTATTTTGGGGCAGAAGAAATTTCTAGTCCATCGTGTCCGAACACTGCAGAGATCAATTTCACAACCAGTATGTCAAGGAATTCACAAGAAGCAATGTTCATTTTGTTGTGGTATTCATCAATGACCCAGAAAATGTTCACAGAATAGAAACTGTGGCAGCTGGAGGAACACTGAACAGAACGTCATAAGTTTGACCTGATCAGTGAGTCAGAAATATTTAAGATCAGAAACTGAGTATTGAATTTTAAAGGGGCTATATCTGATGGACTGTGGAAACTTAAACTGGGGATCCTTGTTCAATATACTTCAAATGAGCACTTGTTTAAACTACTTGGCTTATCAATAAAGATATACTTTCAATCACAATTAGCTTTGATTATGTAGATGTTATACGGTTAGAAGTGAGATTTAGGAAAAGTTGGAAAATATCAAAGTGGGATGAATATAAAAAAACTGGGGATATATTAGAAAGATGAGTAGAAGACACAGAAAAGGGATTGAAGCAGAGATGGCACAATCTACTGTATTATAGGAGTGAAAGTGATAAGATGCAAATTGAAAAATAACTAGCACAAAATTGTAAATACTCCTAACTGTCTATCAAGATGCTTGCAACATCCATGCTTCAAGTAAAGATGAGTCAAGTATGATAATCACCTCACCATGTGTGGTGGCTGCTCTAAGTAGGTGAGTTGGTTCAAAACATAAACCCTCAGAATATATTCTGAAGTGTTAGAAATTTGGATCTGTGAGGAAATGGTTTGTGAGACACTAATCATTTTGAGATTGTCATTAGACCTTTGGTGCAGCTCCAGGCTAGCATGGAAGCCAGAGTGTGGTGAAAGAGGCAGATGCTTCATACAGTAATGGCACAGAATGGAAGAAGGAAGTACAATTGTTCAGCGGAAATATCATAACTGCACAATTCAATGCATTCAACCACTTCATGACAGTAATATTTATAACTTAGCTTTCAAAAAAAGTGTGGATTTCTGAGTGGAAGGCCATTTTGAATTTGCTGTGCACTCATCCATTAGAGGGTGCTGAAAACAGTAGCAGAACACAATTTTAAAAGTGCCCAAATCTCTCACTACAGGAAGCTTGAGATTCATCTGAACATCAGTAACCGAGTTAACAGCAGTCAGCATGGAGTCAGAATCACAAGATTTACTTCAATCAAACCCTCGAATTCTTTGATAAGTGCCAACCCAGAAATGGACTGTGGAAACTCTCCTGATGTATCTTGGACTTCCAAAAAAAACTAAAGTTAAGTTTCCACAATAAAGGCTATTAACTTCAAAGCTTTGAAGGTTCAACACAAGTCCCAGAGTGGGGATGAAACTGGCTAACAGGTAAGAAATGAGGACATTTTAAAAACATTATTTAACAGTTGAGGGAGTACTGAGTGGGTGCATTGTGCCTTGCTGTATTGACCATTGCTGTTTAGATTTGTAGAAATGATCTGAAAGTTAACTGATCAAAGGCTATTCATCACAAACAACATAGCTAACTGGATAGGTGGTGTTTTTTATGCCATTCACAAGTTTCTACCCTTCAGCTGGAACCAGTGGAGGTAATTTGCAAAATCAAATGTAATATCTACATTGCTAAATGTTTGATTATAGAGGCTGATATTCTTTGCAAATGTAGGCACCATAAATGCCTTACTGAACATTGCACAGATATTTTTAAGTTTCCTATACAATCTCAAGTGGGAATGAGTCCATCCCCAGTGTCCATATACTGTAACGAGAAGTGAAAGGTGGCTTCTCCCTCTATTCTTTACAATATGTAAAACTTAGTAATGGTTCGAGTAAAACGAAAACTTTATTGAATCACTTCACATTGTGGTTTGGCAGTGGGTAGATTGCTTGACAGGCTATGCTGATACATAATGTCTGTGTGGTTCCTACCACCATCTAAAAGTTGATTTTAGACTTAACGGCTCAGCCATAAGCTGTGCTCCCATCCTGTTGATTGCAGAGGATCCAAGCCTGACGAAGGAAATAAATTTAGAGAAAAGTGGAGTAACTTACTCTAAGTGGAGGGAAAAATGTGTGTTACAATACAAAGGTCGAGGATCCTGATCATACTTGCAAATATGCACCAGAATAGCAATACTGGGGGAACTTGATACCGCTCTCACCTAACATTGGTGCTTGTACCTCATGAAATAACTGTAGCATTTGATCAGTACCAATTTGTGCATTGGTACACATTCATTAGGAGTAATCACAGGAGTCCTTGGCAAAAGCTGGATATGATGACTATGTGTCTAATTTCTTAAACTACCACAATCTTTCAAAGGGGTTGCAAGCATACAGCAATGGAAAGCCAACCATGGGTGAAGGCACCTTGACCCAGCATTGGACATGTTATTTGAAGGAATGGGTCAAGGAAAGTTAGAGCAAAAAGTACAGCAGTGGGAGGAGGGCTCCAGAAAGATGTCAACAGTAGGAGAGATGATCAAGAAGCAGTGCTAGGAAAGGTTTAAATGGTCTGGAACATGTGTTGAGGTCATTAAAGATATTAAATAATTAGCAAATTCCATATCTCTGCAACCACATCAACGTTTCAGTATATTCATCAACAGAACAAGGTTGGACCTCATTTCACTTGAGGACAATGATGGGGCAGCCAAAAAACAAAAATTAAAGAGCATGCACTTTGAAGTTCTTGGGGCATTCAATCCCGCCTGAAAGCTTATGTGAAATGTCAAGGAACAGGAAGAGTCCAGCTCTAATCTTGCAAACACTTTATAGAGAGCCTTGAGTCATCCAGGTTGAGAATAAATGAAGAATGACAGGAATTTAGAGCAGAAGACATAAGAGTAGAATTAGGCCATTCGGCCCTTCAAGTCTGCTCTGCCTTCCGATCATCGCTGATTTATTTTTCCCTCTCAACCCCATTCTCTTGTCTGCTCCCTGTAACCTCTGACACCCTTACCAATCAAGAACCTATCAACCTCTGCTTTAAATGACTTGGTCTCCACAGCTGTCTGTGGCAATGAATTCCACAGATTCATCACCCTCTGGCTAAAGAAATTCCTCCTCATCTCTTTTCTAAAGGAACATCCTTCTATTCTGAGGCTGTGCTCTCTGGTCCAAGAATCTCCCACTACTGGAAATATCCTCTCCATGACCACTCTATCCAGGCCTTTCAGTATTCATTAGGTTTCAATGAGCTCCCCCCTCATCCTTCTAAACTCCAGCAAGTATTGGTTTATTATTGTCACTTGTACCAGGATACAGTGAAAAACTTGTCTTGCATACCATTCATACAGATCGATTCATTACACAGTGCAGACTCATTGAGTTAGTACAGAGTGCATTGAGGTAGTAGTACAGATAAGAACAATAACAGAATACAGTGTAAAGTGTCACAACTACAGGGAAGTGTATTGCGGGTAGACAGTAAGGTGCAAGGTTATAACAAGGTAGATTGTGAGGTCAAGAGTCCACCTCATTGTATAAAGGAACTGTTCAACAGTCTTATCACAGTGGGGTAGAAGCTGTCCTTTAGCCTGGTGGTATGTGCCCTCAGGTTCCTGCATCTTCTGCCTGTTGGGGAAAGGAGAAGAGAGAATGACCCAGGTGGGTGGGGTCTTTGATTATGCTGGCTGCTTCACCAAGGCAGGGAGAGGTATAGACAGAGTCCATGGAGGGGAGGGTGGTTTCCGTGATGTGCTGGGCTGTGACCACAACTCTCTGCAGTTTCTTGCAATCCTGAGCAGAGCAGTTGCCATACCAAGCCGTGATGCATCCAGATAGGATGCTTTCTGTGGTGCATTGATAAAAATTAGTGAGTGTCAAAGGGGACATGCCAAAGTTCTTTGGCCTCCTAAGGAAGTAGAAGTGCTGGTGAGCTTTCTTGGCCATGGCATCTACGTGGTTGGACCAGGACAGGCTAGGATCAACTCAACCTGCAAGTTAACCTTCAGTGAATCCAGCACTAGGACTCCCAAGTCCCTTTGCACCTCTGATTTATGGGTTCACTCCCAATTTAGAAAATAGTCTATGCCTTTATTCCTTCTCCCAAAGTGCATGACCATACACTTCCCTACACTGTATTCCATCTGCCACTTCTTTGTCCATTATCTCAACTTGTACAAGTCCTTCTGCAAACTCCCTGCTTCCTCAACACTTTCTACCCCTCCACCTATCTTTGTACCATCTGCAATCTTCGCCATAAAGCCATCAATTCCATCATTCAGATCATTGACCTATAACGTGAAAAGTAGCGGACCCAACACCGACCCCTATGGAACACCACTAGTCACCGGCAGACAACCAGAAAAGGCTCCTTTTATTCCCACTGTTTGCCTTCTGCCAGTCAGTCAATCTTCTATCCATGTTAGTACCTTTCTTATAATACCATGGGCTCCTATCTTGTTTAGCAGCCTCATGTGAGGCATCTTGCCAAAGTCCTTCTGAAAATCCAAGTAAGCAACATCCACTGACACTCCTTTGTCTATCCTGCCTGTTACTTCCTCAAAGAATTCCAACAAATTTGTCAGGCAAGGTTTCCCCTTAAGGAAATCATGCTGACTTTGGCCTGTTTTATCATGTGCTTCCAAGTACTGCGAAACCTCATCCTGAATAATGGACATCTTACCAGCCACTAAAGTCAGGCTAATTGACCTATAATTTCTTCTCTTTTGCCTCCGTCCCTTCTTAGAGTGGAGTGGCATTTGCAACTTTCCAGTCCTCTGGAACCATTCTGAAATCTAGTGATTCTTGAAAGATCACTATTAATGCCTCCACATTCTCTTCAGCTACCTGTTTCAGAACCCTGGGGTGTTGTCCATCCAGTCCAGGTGACTTATCTACCTTCACACTTTTCAGCTTCCCAAGCACCTTCTCCTCAGAAATAGCAACTACAGTCACCTCTGCCCCCTGACTCTGTCAAATTTCTAGAATGTTGCTGGTGTCTTCCACAGTGAAGACTGATGCAAAATACTCATTCAGTTTGTCCACCATTTCTTTGTTCCCCGTTACTACCTCTCCAGTGTCATTTTCCAGCAGTGCAATGTCCACTCTTGCTTCCCTTTTACTTTTTATATATCTGAAAAAACTTTTGGTATCCTCTCTTATATTATTGGCTAGCTTATCTTCATATTTAATCTTTTCTTCCCTTATTGCTTTTTTTAGTTGCCTTCTGTTGGTTTTTAAAAGCTTCCCAATCCTCTAGTTTCCCACTACTTTTTGCAATATTGTGTGCCCTCTCTTTTGCTTTTATGCTGTCCTTGACTTCCCTTGTCAGCCACAGTTGCCTCATCCTCCTTTTAGAATTCTTCTTTGGGATGAACTGATCCTGCGTCTTCCGAATTACTCCCAGAAACTCCTGCCATTGCTGCACTGCCGCCATCCCTGCCAGTATCCCCTTCCAATCAACTTTGGCCAGCTTGCTCTCATGTCTCTGTAGTTACCTTTACTCAACCATAATACTGATATCTGATTTTAGCTTCTCCCTCTCAGACTGCAGGGTGAATTCTAACATATTATGATCACTGCCTCCGAACGGTTCCTTTACCTTAAGCTCCCTAATCAAATCTGGTTCATTGCACAACATCAAATCCAGAATTACCTTTTCCCTAGTAGGCTCGACCACAAGCTACTCTAAAAAGCCATCTCATAAGCATTCTACAAATTCCTTCTCTTGGGATTCAGTACCAACCTGATTTTCCCAACCTACCAGCATATTGAAATCCCCCATGACCACTGTAACATTTTACAGCCCTTTTTACATGCCTTTTTTTTATTTTCATTGGTAAAGAAATGGTATTGGAGAAATTAATGGGACTGAAAGTCAACAAATCCTTGATAAGCTATGTCCCAAGCTTTTACAAAAGGTGGCTCTGAAAATAATGGATACACTGATTGTCATCTTCCATTATACTACCTCGATGTACTGATGTGATGAAATGATCTGTACGGATGGCATGCAAAACAACATTTTTCACTGTACCTTGGTACATGTGATAATAATTTACCAATTACCAAAAAATCCCATAGATTCTAGAACTGCTCCCACAGATTAGAAGGCAGCAAATGTAATCCCACTATATAAAAAAAAAGGTAAAATGCTGTTAAAATACCCTTAAATAAGTTGGGGGAAAAAAATGGTTGAATCTATTAACAGGGTACTTGGAAAATAATAATTGGATTGTTCAGAGTCAATATGGATTTATGGAAGGGAAATAATGTATGAAAAATCTGTTAGTTTTCTAAGATTGTAATGACCAGATAAGTGGGAACCAATGGATATGCTGGAATATGTCAGAAGATATCAGTAAAGTGCATGCAAGAAATTATTAAAGATCTGAAACCACGTGGCATTCGGGATATTATTCTGGTATGGATTGAGGACTGAAAGGGGACAGTTAGAATAAATAGGTCATTTTCAAGTTGGAAGACTGTGGTGACCAGTGGTGTGCCACAGGATTGGTGCTGGTGTTCCTACTTTTCACAATCTATATTTGTATGAGGGGCTGAAGTGTAATGTGTTCAAGTTCACTGGTGATCCAAAGTTGGGTGACAGTGTAAATAGTGAGAAAGATGCAGGGAGGCATCATGGAGACATGAATAATCTGAGTTAGTGGGTGAGGATACAGCAAATAGATAATAACATGAAAAAATGAATAAAAGTGTGGATTGCTACATTTGTAAGTAGTGTCTCAGGGAAATGTGACTGGATCCATGGACTATGAAGCTCCTATATCCTTTCATGTGATTGCATTTGTAATCACACCACTGCCACTCTGGTGCACACTCCAGGCTGACAACCTTCTAGTGAGACAGCTGTTGCTCGTGACGCCTTCTGAGTCCTGAGATGTTCTGAGTCCTAAGTATCCTTCAAAAAAAATCTGCAGTCTCTAAGTGAGCAGCCATCTATCAGTCTGTCTGCAGATACTGAGGGAACATTGTAGACCTGATAAGACTACACGAAACATAAATGTATGTACAAGTGTAGTCTATCAGTGGTTTTGACTGATGGATTTGTATAAAAGCATTTGGCTTTGGTCAGTTGGTGGTTTCATGAATTGTGCTCAATTGGACAATGAGAGGGATGGTGGCATATTGGTTTATTATCATTAATGAGATATAAATGTCTCTGGGAGGTCGACATATAATCATCCCTAATTGCCAAGGAGGCTGAGTCTCTCTGCAGTGCTTCCACTGTGCTATAAAATGGGCACTTCTAAAACTGTGGTAATGACTTCACAGAAACAGAAATATCAATTGTCAATGTGATCTGTGGTTTGGAGGTTCCCTTACAGGTCACAGAGTACTTGGACAACTGCTGGCTTGTCTCTTTAGTTGGTAAAGTCGAGACTTGTTACCAAAGAATCCTGGATATGTTGTTGCCATCTGTTTTGTACATGGTGAACAATACCTTGTTAATGGACAACAGTGAAGCTTCAGGGCATTTGATATGGTTCAATTACATTCCAGCAAGCTGCTTTATCTAGAACACAGTCAGGATTTTCCACATACTTGGAGCTGTGCTTATGAACTTAAAAAATCTTCATTGTGTTTGGAGCTCCATTCATTGAATTATAGACTCAGAAATGTTACAGTATGAAAGGTTAATATCTCCCCCATCCCCATCAAGCCTCTGCGATTTGTCTTCAAGAACAATCTGTTACTAATCTTTCTCCACATAGCCCCCCTTCTTCCCCCCCCCCACATTATCTATTCAATTCCTATTCATCTAAAATGCAATTAATGAAATAATAAATCAAAAACTCACTGGAGCAACATGGGACCTGCCAACAAGAGACAGCTAGATAAACTCTAAATGTGAGGGCATATTTCCTTGCAGATAATCCTAAGTGGTCCAGTCTTGGCATTTCTTCCCTCAAGACCATTTGTATCAGGCCCAGTCTTTGCCATAAGTGAGTGCTGCTCTGTTGTCAGCCCACGTGTGAAATTAGCAGTTATATTATATTTTCTTTTGGTGTTTCATATCTAAGATAGAATTGTACACATACAGAATAATTACAGTTCCTAAAAATATTCATTGGAAAAATAAAATCTGTTCAAGAGCATGGCACAAAGATCCAATTGAAATGTACCTGCTCAGTATATGAACTGAGTTAATCTTAAATAAACACAATGCATTAATTCATCCCAGAACATAAAGCTTGGAATGATTGAAGGCACAACAAAAATAAAAAATGCAAGGTTCCTGACAGGAATTTAAAGACTGGATATTATTTGCCTGCAATGTGTAAAAATCAGATACAGAAGTAGATTTAATTATTTGCAGATATAACCAGTTTTCTTCACTCTGAAGACTGTGTGGCAAGAATTAGGAATTATGCCAAAGACTGAAGATACAAAATTGGTATTCAGGCTCTCTGCTCTGAGAAATGTTTTGCATTAACAATTTAGGATACTTATGTATCTTAAACTTTATAATTAGTAGATCTCTAATTGTAAAAGAAACACAAGAAATATTTGAACTTTCAAGAGATTGATCAGATCATAACCAAAAATCAGTCTCCAATATATACAGCCCCTTTCTGGATCCATCTACATAGTTACAGAGTAGGGTAAAAATTATGTTAACACATGAACTTTGTATGAAGCATGTACACCTTTATCCATCTGTACATAAGAATGAGAGACCTTGTGTAAGGGAGAGTGAGTAGTGTGGGAAATAAAGTGAATTCTATTGTCCAAATCAGTCAATCAACAGATTATAGTTATGCAGCTTTGTCGTACCCAGACTCACCAATGATTTGAGAGGTTCACTGGGATGTTGCCTGGATTAGACAGTAGCTGTAAGGAGAGGTTGGACAAACTTAGATTATCTTCTCTGGAGGGTTGGAGGTTGACAGACAGCCCAATAAAGTATATTAAATTATGAGAAGCATAGGTAGGGTAGATGGTCAGTCTTTATCCTGGGCTGGAAATGTCAAATATTAGAGGAGTAACTTTAAGATGAGAGGGGGAATGTTTAAAGGAGATTTATGAAGCAAGTTCTTTGTTTACAGAGAGGCAGGTGCCTGGAAAGCACTGCCAGGGGAAGTGGTGGAAGTAGATACGACAGTAAAGATCATGAGACATTTAGATGGGCACATGAACAAGCAGGAAATGGAAGGATGGGGATCAAGTGTAAGCAGATGGAATTAGTTTAATTTGGCATCATGATGGGGACAGACCTTGGGCCAAAGGACCTGTTCCTGTGCTCTATTGTTCTATGTTCAATTAACACCAGTGTGAGTATCACAAGCATTAATTTGGAACTCACAAGAATTAATAATGATATTTGGAGGTCAGGGATCGAATTGTATATCCCCTTCATTTGCAGCAAAATAAGATCTCATGTATAGGGTTTTTTCTTGCTGCTTTAAAATTCATAAATATTGCATGCTTAATCTATACTGGATTCCCTGTGTGTCTTCAGAATCTAGTAGTATAATTACAAGCTTCAGGCTGAATTGAATGGACCATTGAGAAAGTTAACCATGGTTGCCACTGCACAAGATACAGAACACTTAACAAGTAAATTAGGATTCCATTATCAAGGTGAAAAATCTGAAAAATGGTGTAAAAATTGATGTAAAAATGTTAAAAATACTACAAGTAATAAATGAAGTGACATCTGCTCATTAAATAAGACAAAATGTGAGCATAATCTAGCAAGCAGAATAGTTCATGAACTTTATCATATTTGACACGCTGGCAGATCAATGGGTCATGAAAAGATTCCACAGGAATGTTAATAACAGCAGGATAACAACTGAGATAGTTAAACAGCTGTCCTTAACCCAGGTTAGAATCTACATTCATCAAAGTATTTCATTTGAATGTAAATTTTAGTATGAGCCAATAACTGAAATGTATCAATCAACTGATTTAATATGGTAGAGAAGACACTGAATTGGTGAAGTGTATTTCAATTAAGCCACTAAGGAGGTGACCTTTTCTTTAGCATCTGACATCTCCAACCTGGTTGAAACTCGGCAGAAGATCACCTGGCAGCTTGCACTGAAGTGGAGCTCGCACTGACTTTTAAGTTTACAGGTAACATTAAAACATGGTGTCGTAGACAGTGGAGAAGATTATCAAAATTAACAGGGGGATCTTGATCTTGAGGTATTGAGTATAGGAGTCAAGAAATTATGATGCTTCTCGATAGAACTCTGGTTAGGCTGCATTTAGAGTATTGCATGTAATTCTGGTCACCTCACTATAGGAAGGATGTGGAGGCTTTAGAGAGAGTGCAGAGGAGGTTTACTAGAATGCTGCCTGGATTAGAGGGCATGTGCTATCAGGAGAGGTTGGACAAACTTGGGCTCTTTTCTCTGGAGTGGTGGAGGCTGAGGGGTGATCTGGGGCATAGATAGAGTGGACAAGGAATATCTTTTTCCCATTATTGAGCAATCCAATACCAGAGGGCATGCAGTTAAGGTGAGAGGGAGGGTAGGTTCAGAACAAGAGTGAGGGGTATGTCTTTTACTGAGAGAGTGGTGGATGCCTGGAATGCGTTGCCTGATAGGGTGGTGAAGGCAAATTCATTGGGAGCTTTCAAGAAGGGCTTGGATGGGCACATGAATGAGAAGAAAATAGAGGGATATGGGCATTCTGTAGGTAGAAGGGATTAGCTTCGTCGGCACAACGTTGTGGGCCAAAGGGCCTGTTCTGTGTTGTACTGTTCTATGAAACCTGCCATTTAGGATTCACTAGAGCAGTCACATATGATTTTTTTTAAATCATTGGAGAATCTGGGTGCTGCTGGTGGTGTACTTACACTTGCACAGGGCAGTTACTAACTGAGCCATGCAAACATAAAGAAAACCAAGGTTTAATCTCTGATCAGTGTTGTCATCATTAGTTTCAGTTAATGAGGTGTCAGAGGTTCTACAGTTGGTCTTGTTGCCTCTGGATTAGGAAACAGATCATCTCTGGTTTGATACTTGTGACTACATAGAATGATAGTAAGATTAATATCAGATTTAACACAGTGAATACCCTAAGGCATCTCACAAAGAATGAATGGATGTTGAACAGTTGTATTTAGTCTAAAGATGTAAGGGCATCTGAATAGGTCACTTCAGAAGATGCAAAGAGCTAATTGCTTCGAGTAAGGTCACAAATAGGTCAGATCAGTTTGGACTGGGAGGCTCCTTGAAACTTGCAAGGGAGCCAATTCAGTCTCATGATTTTTCTTTTCCCCTGATGTTATCAATGTATTAGATTTATTGAACTGATTTTGAAAACTTGTCTTAAAAAGATTTGAACTCAAAACAACTAGGTTGCTACTCCATTGTCATAAAGCAGTGTATTAACAGAAGCATCAGTGGGATAGTGAACTGGGTGTAAATGAAGGGGAAGGTTTAAAAATACCATGCTTGTCTGCCATGGCCTTGCCTTTGTCTCTGCACCTTCCAGCCAACAATCCTTTATCTTTCAATTCTAACCTTTTGTTTACCTCCAGCTCTTCTACTTCATATCTAATAGCAATCCATTCAGTTGACTGTCCCATAAGCTGTGGAATTCCTTCCCCTGCCCCCCCCCCCAAAATTCCCTCAACCTCTGTAACTCCATCTAATACACTCTATTGATCTATCTATAAGAGGGGTGAAGGATAATGGGCAGAGATGGAAGACAGGCAGGTAGGTGAGATATGTGGGGGGAGGTTTGAGGGAGCACAGGAGCAGTTAGAAGTGGGGAAGGGGAGGGGTGAAAATGGAAGAGTTTGGAGGGATAATCAGAGACAAAAAGACTACAAATCCTGGACCTCTGTTATATTACTGCATAAGAAACTAGTATTTATTCATCCTTGTGTTACGTGGCCCAATGGTCTGCTAAGCACTATACCTATCAACAACTGGGCAAATGGGTATCTTCTATGTATTCCTTTAGCCACTTCCATCACCAGCAGAAGAATAGGTCCAGGCCTCAAAGTCACTGCAGTGATGGTGGAATGACTGTGTAAATGGCCTTTCATTCTACCATATATGCATAGAACATTTTCCCAGCTCCTTTCTCTTGCAATAACAATCTTTCTCACTGGAAACACATATCAGAAATTTCAGCAGGTTAACTCCATGAATTTTCAACCACTTTGGTTCAAAAATTGTGAGTGGGAGACTCCTGAATTTCCAAAGAATTGCAGAGGGCAGCTTGACAGGACCATAATGCCAGAGAATTATCACAATGCATAAAGGGAACAGCTTCAGTGATGACAACTTGTGACATTTCTCCAAAGGAAGCTGTAAAAGAGATTCATTTTCTGATTTTTCTCTGATGGATGCAGTTCCAACTGCTCTGTAAAAAAAAAAATAAAAAATCATGACAATGATTAATGATTACATCAGTACGGGAAGCTGTTACCAATACTGGATGACTGAATTCTGGGAGATTTCATCATGTGATTTCCCTGCTTCAAAGTTCCAAAGGCAATTCTCATTCCACTGACTTATTCCAGTCTTATTATTGGTCATCCAATATGTGTATCTCATGAGGTAACACTTCCTCATACTAAATGGAAAACAGACTACATTTTATGCAATTAGATTATTTTTGGCTATCAGTCAAATGGGCTTTCTCCTCCCCATCTCCAAAATGATTGTTTTATATGTCAATTACCTTCCTCCTGAGTTATTTGCAGCAATTTCTGGCAAATTAATGGGGACATCACAACAGTCTTGGAGAGCTGGCAACCCTGTATCTGGAATATAATGTTAAGTGCTGCCTAATGGGCTGAGAGTCACAACTAAAATTAATTTGTTCACCACCCCCCACCCTTCCAATCCTAGAAAAGATTGAGGCTGGGACAGGTGCATGGTGTGGAGGAAGTTCAAATTAAAATTGCTGGTTTTATTCAGATGGATCAGTGAAAAGAAATTGTGAAGCAGCAATGCTGCGTTGATATGCGATATTAAACTACGTTTCTGAGTTGAGATGTATTATCTCAATATTAGCGAAATCCTGTAACCCCATGTTTCTTTCTATAGCACTGAGATCACTCGCTGTAATAAAGCAGAAAGACCTTTGGGTGGGGGGGAAATAACTGAAAAGAGTAATGATACAGAACATGTTTCATTCCATTCTAATTCTCATATTCATCCTTTTTCTTTTCTCCTTGACATATCCTTTTCTTAAGACTTGTTCTTTCATCTTGGTTCTTTTCATATATGAAAACCAATACATAATACATCCAGCAAGTTAATTAAAATACAGTGTGAAGTGAATTGAAAAGAAATATGGGATGTAATTGACAAATCCTTCATTTAACATGTAATTGCTTATAAATCTTTTATGAATAATTTTGATGGGTTTTTGTGATTTTATGCATTTAATCCAGTTTTGCTTTTCATTGAAATGAAAGTCCCTGTGATTTGTTTTCAACTCGGGGTTCCATATCTACTTGTATAAAAGTTCTATGAATATTAATAATATTTTAAATAGACATAATCTTTTTGTGCAACTGGTTCAGAATTTAAAAATATAAATAAAACTGGTGAAACATTCATCCATGCACACTTATAACCTTTTGTTAGACTAATAGTGCTGTAGTTGCCTCCACTAGCAAATTATTCAAGCTTGTGTTGAACAATTACTTCCTTGACTAAATCCCAAATTCCCCGTAATCAAAGATAGAGTAATTTTATCATCTTTTTATTGTAAATTTTTGGTTGGTTTACAATGCCCTTTCTTCCAATTTCCTTTGCAGTTGATAAGAACCCAAAGTGTAGCTAATTAGCTTATGTAACAACATTGATTTTTCCGGTTGCACATCGCATTCCATTCCATCCAGGCAGATCCTGAACTGTTTGGGAGCTTGGAGAGTTATGTTGACCAGAAATGGGTCAAAAGATAATAAAATGTCATCCATGGAAAAAACAAGATATGTTTTCTTATTGTGTAAACATGTCTATCCTTTCTTTCAACTATAACAAACATAATGACTATTATGATTGATATGCAAAACCTGTCAGGTCCTCTGAGATATCTATAACAGTTTCAACTCTACTGCACCTTCAGAAAAGGGTAAATTTACAAGTGTGGTCAGCAGCTTGGTTATATTTACTATTTGCTTCCAGGCTTGCAAAAATATACATATCAAAGTTCAGTTGATTCTTCAGCAACAATCAAAGTGTAGGACTCCAGCCTATCGAATTGGGCTTTAAGCCCAATAGACCAATTAGTTTCCCTGGTGAAGAATTCCTGAGCTAAACATCAGTTTTCTCTGGTTTGAGGAACAATTTGTTTTTATATCATGCCTTTAATAAACCAAAACTTCTCAAAGCATTTCATAATCAGACAAAGATTCATACAAAGTTATACCTGGAGATACAAGGACAAATTACTCTGTGACTTAAAGGTGAAGAGATCAGTAGATAAGAAGCAAAGTTCTGGAATGAAATTCCAGAATTTAGGACATTGCCTACTTTAAGCATAGCCACAGGAAATAAACTGGAAGGGGAAAGTGCGAGAAGCAGAATTGGATGACTGCAAACACCTAAAGGAGGTTATAGAGAAGGTAAGGCAATGGAAAGATTCAGAAGACGGAGTTTGTGATGGGATGAAGACATCATCCTTGACCTTTCCGATACTTTGTCCTCATGATTTATAATGACGCTGACAATTCTATGTTCTTTCCCTTGTAATTTCACCAGGAATACCTCAGAAACTTTAAGATTAAACATGGACTTGGATACACCCTCATCTTTCTGCATAGCACAGTTGGCAGGGGCTGCTTGGGGCCCTAATTTGTAATATCAGCTTTAGCTTAAATCTACAGCACACTCCAGAATGAGATTTGAACCATAAGGTCAAAGAGGAGGTTTAAGCATAAGATCAAGGTTGAAAGTTCAATGCAGTACAAATGGAGTGCTGCACTCTTCAAGGTCCTGTCTTTCAGGTGAAACTGTAAGCTGAGGCCTCATCTGTTTTCTCAGGTAGACATAAAGCATACTGTTATTTTAAACAGCAGGGAAGTTATACCCTGTGTCCTGGCCAATATTTTGTCTTAAAAAACATAACTGAAACAGATTATCTGGCCATTAGGGGAGTTTGCTCTGCACAAGTTACCTGCTGAGCTGCTTAATAAAGAGTAATGATTACCCTTCAAATTACTTCATTGGCTGTGAAATACGGAGGGGTGTTCAAGGATGTTAAATAAATGCTAGACTTTCTTTCTGGAGAAGGTCTGCCATATTTATCAATAATCAGTCCTTCAATCCCTGCCCTGGGTACCTGCTACATCCACTCCCCACCCATCCAACCCAGCAGTCAGGCTCTGAAAAATTAACTTTTACAGGAAGTTTACATTATACCAAAAATGTGGAGTTTTTTTTATTTTCTGTACACTTTAATCTATTTCAATTTCTACTTTTTTTCCTGCGTTTTATTTTGTTTATTTATACTTATTTATAAATCTGTGCATGATTTGGTTTCAAATTCAATAATCTAACTTGCACCTTTTCCACACACTGTGCTCCTCATGATCAATTCTTTGGTCAAGGATTGCTTGTTCTATTCAGAGACCCCAGATTCTCTGCAGGGTACCAACTTTCCAATTGCCATCTGTCCAAGTCCAAAAGCCTTTAAGATCTCCATGGGCAAGGATGGGTGTCGCAAACAGGTGCTGTTGCTCACATCATCAGCTGCATGAAGACCAAAGCATCACAATGAAGTTTATTGTTACTACAGCTTGGATTCCTAGTTTTGCTGAATGCACTGTCAGTAATCCTGATTGACTTAACAGCAGTCAAATTCTTCTGATGCAGGAGCAAATTAGAAGATTTTTGACTTTGAAGAGTTTGAGTAAAGATTTTTGCAATTGCAAAACATCAGTGTGGATAATTCCTTTTTGATATCCATATATTTCATATTTCCAATTGACAGAGGAGGAGGTCATTTAGCTCATCACCACACTATAGGAAGGATGTGGAGGCTTTGGAGAGGGTGTGGAAGAGCTTCACCAAGTTGTTGCCTGGATTAGTTTGTATTAGCTATAAGGAGAGGTTGGGCAAACTTGGGTTGTTTTTGCTGGAGTGTTGGAGACTGAGGGGGTGACCTGATAGAAGTATATGAAAGTATGAGAGGTATAGGGAAGGTAGATGGTCTTTTTCCGAGGGTGGAAATGTCAAATACCAGAGGACATAGGCTTAAGGAGGGGGCAAGTTTAAAGGAGATTTGCAAGGCAAGTACTTTACACAGAATGGTAGGTGCCTGGAATGCACAGCCAGGAAAAGTGGTAGAAGCAGAAATGACAGCAATATTTAAGAGGCATTTAGACAGACATTAACAGGCAGATAATAAAGGAATACTGACCATGTACAGGCAGATAGGATTAGTTTTGATCGGTGTCATGGTCAGCGCAGACAGTGTGGACCAAAGGGCCAATTCCTGTGCTGTTCTGTTTTATGTTCTGAGCTTATAGTGGCCAACAGAGTAATCCCACTTCACCACTAATTTTTCCTGTAACTTATTCTCCCCACCTTCCCTACAATTCTACACCCACCTACATTGGGGGCAATTTACAGTGGCCAATTAACTGACAAACCTGTACATCACTGGGATGTGGGAAGAAACCTTGGGGGAAACCTGTGCAGTCATGAGCGAACATGCAAACTTCATACAGACAGCACCAGAGGTCAGGATTAAATTGGGTCACTGGAGCTATGAGACAGCAGCTTTAATAGTTGCTCTATCTACTGTGTTGCTCACTGCTCTGACAAGATCAGTTACTCCCCTGTTTACAGTGCCACAGAAAGTGAAGACCTCAGGAGTTGACGTGGCATCCTTGTGGATATATACCTGGATGCCATTATGAAGACAGGAGGAGTGGGAGGAAGAGTATCACCATGTGGTGAAGGAGAGACAGTCAGCACCTAAGGAGAGTAAACAATCTGCATGAGATTAAGTTGTTACTCTGAATAATTCAGCAAACATGGGTATGTCAGATTGTTACTGAAAATATGCCCAAACACAATATGAATCTGGTACATACCAGGCAGTCTTGGGCAATCTCTAACTCCAACTGACTGTGGGATGACCATCACTTCTTTCATAGCAATGAAATCAATCCCTTCAATTTTACAAAGTTGCTTATTTCTTCAAAGTCCAAAGTCCATTCAAGGGAACCAAGTTGGAGACACGAGAGACTGCGGATGTTGGAATCTGGAGCAACACGAAAGACGCTGGAGTAACTCAGTGGGTCAGGTGGCATCTATGGAGGGAAATGGATCAAGGGCCCAGATGAAGGGTCTCGACCCGAAGGGTATCAAATTGCTTTGCAGGTTTCCAGAGAAAATAATGTACACAGGAAGGGTTTTATTTCTCCTCAGCACACAAGGCCATTTATGGTGGCATAATCTTCAGTACCAAGACTTGATTTGCTGGAACTTGGTCTCCCTGACCTTTCTGAGAAGAAAACTGAATTAACCAATAGGTTTGAGGTGACAAGGTTTAGCTCCTGTTCCTTTGCATGATGGCCCCTCTAAGTGTGGCACAAACAGACTTGTTAATTTCCATTCCACCACATGTATGGAAGAGCTTCCTATCAATTCCTCTGAGAAGTTTAGTTCCACACAGGCTTCCTTATAATGTAATCTCATTAGTCCTCATACCAGACTGGTGAAATTTATACCTCCTGAGCTGCATCACCTGGAATTAATTCTGCACTTCAAATGGGGTCTGTCAGGAACTGCCTGTAATTTTACCCTAACTTCTCTACTGCCCCTTTGTATTTCAGTCATCTTTCAATAAAAGTCAGAATCCCATTAGTCAGCTTTAATTTTCCTGCCTCTGCGATAACCTTGGGTTATTTCTGTACTTGGACTCTCGTAGCTCTCTCTTCATCAAAAATCACAACCTCTTGCGATCAAGAAAAAAAAGTTTTAAGCTCTCTCATAGCCATTGTGTTGAGTTTACACTTTGCTTCATTGAAATGCTCTTCGTCACAATTTTGCCCCAACAATTGATCCTTCAATGTTCCTTTGCAACTGTCAGGGCCTACCTACACTGTTTAATGTGTCACCTAACTTGGTGATGTCAACAAATTTAGATACACATCCATTCCTTTTTTGCTTAATTTCTAAATGCAGTGAAAAGTTGAAGCTCCCAAGACAAATTCTACTCTCGAGACTTTAGCATGTTTTCACAGTCCCAATTTCTTGTCATCTACTTTCCAAACTAAGAGGTTTTCTCCTATTCCATCTACCCTGACTTTTGTTAACTTTTACAAAGAATCCTGTTGAATGCTACAGGACATCCCATGTAAATAATATTCAATCATCGCCTTATCTATCATATTTATTACCTCCTCAGAAAATTCAGACAGGCTTATCTGACTTGCAGATAAAACAGACCACAGTTTTATAAAAGTTCAATAATAAGACAGGTGGACTGCATTTCGTCATGATATCTTTCCTCCAGAGTTTCCAACCTCGACGTTTTCTAGCCCCACACAGCCCACTGCCACTTCCTGCCAAAGATACTCAAGCAAACTCATAGTTCCAGCCTGCTTCATTAACGTCATTAAACTTATTTCTTCTTACCTTGACACCATCCTTTATCCCCTGTCCAGTCCCTTCCCATTTACATCCATCACACCTTTGCCGCCCTCTGCAACTTTGACAATTTCCAATTCCCTTGTCCCAACCAACAAAACAAAGTTCTGATGAAAGGTCCTTGACCTGAAACGTGTTGAATGCTTCCAGCTTTCTCTGGTACTTCATTCTCATCTGCTACTGTGATACCCAACTCTGCAGCTACAACTGGTATTTCCTGATTTCCAGTTACAATTTCATCTACACATGTCATTAAGAGAACCATTTTCTCCTGGTCACCGATTTTCTTTTAATTTAATTGCAAAACCTGTTACTTTGACGATGGCTATTCCTTGTGTCTTTTTGTGCTATTTCCTTTTTGTAACTCTTTCCACTTTCATTTCATCCCTTTGTTGTTCTGCAGCTAGTACATTTTTGCAGAAGAACTTTTAGTTTTATGTTATCTCTGGCTTCCTTTATTACACAGTAACTTCTGGATAACAGAACTTTCTGGGGAAAGGGTACTCCTTGTCCTCACATCCTCAAACGCATCGTTCTCCCCCACTTCCGCCATCTCCAACGGGACCCCAGCATCAAGCTGGATAGGGTCCCCCTTGTCTTCACATTTCATCCCACCAGCCAATGTATCCAACACATCATTCTCCTCCACTTCCACAATCTCCAATGGGACCCCATACCAAGCATACCTTCCCCTCCCCACACCTTTCTGCCTTTCGCAGGAACCACTCTCTTCACGACTCCCGAGTTCACTCCTCCCCCACAACCCAACCCGCTCCCACCCCAGGAACTTTCCACTGCCCCCGCCATAGGTGCAACACCTGCCCCTACACCACCTTCATCACATCCATCCAGGGACCCAAACAGTCCTTTCAAGTGAGACAGAGATTCACCTGCATCTCCCTTAATATCATCTGCTGCATTCGGTGCTCCAAGTGTGGCCTCCTCTACACTGGTGAGAGCAAACGCAGACTAAGTGACCCTTTCGCAAAACACCTACGCTCTGTCCGTAACCACGATCTGCATCTCCCCGTTGCCAGTCACTTCAACTCTCCCTCCCACACTATCATAGATATGTCAGCCCTCAGCCTCCTCCACTGCCAGGAGAATTCCAAGCACAAATTGGAGTAACAGCACCTCATTTCCCATCTTGGAACCTTGCAGCCTAACAGCATGAACATTGAATTCTCCCATTTTAAGTAATCCCCACACCTCTTCCCCAGACCCATCCCCCAACCATGCCTCTTCTTTTCTTCCCTTTCCTAGCCTATCTCTCTTATTTTTCTACCCCCTTTTTTCCTCTCCTTACCTTTGACCCATCCCCAGTGAATCTGCTCTCCCCTCCTCCCCCGCACCTGCCTATCACTATCTCTTACCTGCATTTACCTCTCCCCTCCTCCCTGCCCCACCTCCCCTCTTTTGTCCACCTATCACTGCTTTGCTTTTCCCTCCTATATATTGGGCTTTCCCCTTTCCTATCTTCAGTCCTGAAGAAGGGTCCTGACCCAAAACGTTGACTGCTTGCTTTTCTCCACGGATGATGCCTGGTCTGCTGAGTTCCTCCAGCATGATAGTGTTTTCGCTGGAGATATATTTCTTTTCCCACCATGTATTATGCAATAGTTTTATCCTGTGTCCTGTGATCAATTCTAGCCTCATCTCTCCACCACCAGTTTTAACTAAATTTAAGACTTGCCTTTCTCTTTCTCAAACTTGAGGCTGAATTTGTATCATGGTTACTATTGGCTAGGAGCTACCTTAATGTCAGGTTATTGAATAACCTTGAACTAATTTCTCACCAGATTAATTATATTGTTTGAGGATGTATTGATTATAATGTCTATCCCATATATAAACAGAAGATTCACCGCCTTTTGGCCTTGTGTTGTTTCGCCAGTCTACGTGAGAATTGAAGTCCCCCTTTGCTCTATTTTTGCAATAGCTAATCTGATCTCCATACTTTCTTTATCACCATTATCGAAAGATCTTTAAACAATTTGGACCAAAGTCTTGTATCCTTTTTTGCAATGGCACATTTATTTTAGTTTTCTGGTGTATGATAATCTTTATTTCCTCAGCAGGAGTTATTGACTTCCTAAATTTATTTAATGCAAAATGTACCTGTAGGAGAAAAGTTAATGACTCAGTTAGGAACGGTGGAGTGAACATAATGGGAAGAAGAGAGAATGTGAAGCGTCCTGAAAGAAGATGCATCAGTTCCTTTTTGAGTGGCACTGTTGTTCATTCTATATTGTAGTTGGAAATTTTCTTTCCACGAGTGTCATTATATTTTTGAAGTTTGATCAACGGAAATGATGATCCATACCTCCCCTGCTCTAGCTTCTGTTCAGATGATGCATAAGCTAGCATGTGCTCACTCTATTTAATAAGCTGATCTCATCTGGTATTAAACTTGGTTGGACTCTAAGGAAAATGCAACATGCAGGAAATCCTAGTTTGAGAAAACATCATCTCTTTAAAAGATATTCACTCATATTTTAATATATCTGGATGCCAAACTGCAGACAGAATTCAAAATGTGCTGGTGAAATTGATGAACAGAGTGCACTTCTGAAAAAAAGGAAGAATTTATTTTCCACCATCTTTACTTCTCAGTGGGTACTGAGAAAATATTATCACAGTTGTATATACTGAAAGCACATTAACTTGAATATTTCTAGAACAACCCTGCATAGTTTTGTTTTGAAATGATACACCACTAGAAAGCATTTGGTCACATTACTTGAAGTGACATTCACGAGAATTGAAAAGCTGAAAAAAAACTGCAGATGCTGGAAATATGAAATGTAACAGGGAATGTTGGAAATACTTTCCAGGTCAGGCAGCATCAGTGGAGCGTGAGGTAGACTTAATAATTCAGGTCAATGACCCTAAAATTCAAGCTGAGTCCTGGGGCTGCTCATTTCCTTTAGGGAAGTTGAGGTGCTGTTCTTCCTTGAGGCATTTTGCAACCCTCAGAACTAAATACTGAATTTAACAATTTCAGATAACCAGCCTTTCCTGTTTGTCAGAACAGGCCAGGTCTGATTTTAAGGCTGTCCATCTGTGACATTATCCCAATGTTTCTCTCTCCACAGTTGCTACTTGATCTGCTGAGTATTTCCAGCATTCTCTTATGTCAGATTTCCAGTAACTGCTGTGCACTACATCTTACAATTCCTGCATGTTTTTTCCTCTACTGCCCTCATTCATCCTACTCTATTTACACTCCTCTAGACACATCAGCAATGATTAACAAACATTCATCTCCCTCTATTAGAGACACTACAAGCAACTGTGTCAGCTGGACGACCTTGATCTCCACCATATTATAGACACCTCTTGTCTCTTCATCACTTCCTCTCACTACAACTTAAGATGTGTCTGTTTTCCCACTTTTCTGCTTCTGATTAAGGGTTATTGACCTGAAATGTTCTCTTTCCATGGAAGCTGTCTGACTTACTAAAAATTCCCCATGTTTTTTCCTTTTTTTGTTGACACTCTTTGTTGCTTATTGTAGTTTGGCTTTGATTCACTTCCTTAAGGAAAGAAGGATTCAGAGTGTGAGATTAAGATTTTTGAAAGTTCTTCTGGAAGTAAGGAAAGAAGAAGTTACTTCATGAGTAGCTTTCAAGGACCTGGGGGGGCGGGTGGTGGTGGTTGTGGTTGTGGTTGTGGTTGTGGTAGTGGTGGAGGAGAGGGGCCTAAAGTATTTTACAAGCAATTAGGTTTTTTTGTTGTAGTCATTTTAGCTGTCAGAAAGGTTAGCGTTGAAGTCAAATTCATGAACGGTCAGTTTTGCAGAGAGAGAGACAAAGAAATTTTCAGTAATACAGGCAGCTTGGTATGTGAGACAAGATGCTGCCTTTGTTGAAGATCAACCATCACTGAGAGCCTACCCTTTGAGATGTGAGCATCGCTTGGTTAGTAAATGTGTGATGATCAAAATTAATTACCACTGGAGGTAGTGACAAAGCAGTTTATTAACCCTTTGCTGGCCTTGTGGTGAAGGAAATCACACAGTGCCTTTGCATGGGCTGTTTTAGAATTGCGACTCAGTTACCACACAGAAATGGCATTATATTTCCAAACATGCCAGGAAGGCGTGATAAACAAGCTTATTACACATCCAGTCAATGTAGCCTCGGTATGACTCCATTGGCAGTGCCTATGCTTTTGAAATAGCTTGTCCAACATGAGACAAAACTCCAATCCATTGATCCTAACTGGTGAAGGCAAATTTGGGAAAGGGAATAGCATGTGATCACTTGGGAAGGTTGTAGAGAGTTCATTTACGTTAACACCACTCTTGTTCTTCCCTCTCTCTCCTCTTTCTTCCTTCTGCTAAATGTCAGTGGGAAAAGGCTATCGTCACAATATATAATACATGGATAAGGTGGTGAAGAAGCTTTCCTTCATTGGTCAGGGCTCAGAACATGAGACTCTGATGTTATTTTGCAACTTTACAAAACACTGGTTAGGTTACAGCTGGAATATTGTGCACGGTTCTGATTGCCACATATACAAAGGATGTAGTTGAGCTAGAGAGAGTACAGAGTAGTTTCACCAGGATGTTGCCTGAATTGGAGGACTTTAGTTATGGGGAGAGATTGGATAGGCTGGGCTTGTTTTCCTGGAGTGAAGGAGGCTGAGGGGTGACCTGATAAAGGTGTGTAAAATTATAAGAGACGTGGATAGATAGACAAAATCTTTTCCCATAGTAAGGGTATCAAAAACAAGAGCACATAGGTTTACAGGGAGAGGAAGGAGTTTTAAAGGGGATCTGAGGGGTAAGATTTTTTCAGACAGACTGGTTGATATCTGGAATGTACTGGAATCTGAAATCAGATACTAAGTTTAAGAGGTATTTAGACAGACACTTAAATAGGCAAGACATAGAAGGATACAATGTGGGCAAATAGGAATTGTGTAGATGGTCAAAATAGCACGGACATGGTGGGACAAAAGGCCTACTTCTGTGCTGTACAACTCCATATGTGGAGGATACAGCAAGGTACTATAAAGTGGGAGACCATCTCTAGAATGAATGGAAGAAACTCCCTCGCCAGTCCAGGATATATAGATCTTCTCCATTTCATTATTCTCACTTGTTTGCATTGACTTTTTAGTACAATAACCCTACTTAAGAGTACACACTGATAGGATTACTCCAGGATTCTGCTACCATCTGGTAACAATGAATGTTCATTCTGTGTAGTCAGTTTTCAACTGACAGCTTCAATTAAAAGGAAGGCAATGTAAACAAGCTCATTACAAATCCAGTGAATGTGGCTTCAATAGAATTCCATTGACAGAGTGCCTGTATCTTTGAAACAGTTTATTCAATGGATGAGGCAGTGCACCAATCCACAGGCCCAAGCAGATGGAAGTAAAATTTGGTGAAGGCATAAGGATAGATCACTTGGGACTGCTGTGGAAAGACCATTATCATAGTGTAGGCCAATGATTCTCGTGAGACTGGCAGAAGCATTATGGCCCATAACATATATTAAAGAACTTGTACTGAATTTCATTTGAGAATGTGGATTAGCATAATGTGCACTCATCCCAGCAGTACTTCAGTTCCTTGAGATCTATTACTGTTCGAGGTTGATCCCTGATTTACTCGAGCTAATGAGATTCTCGTCTATTTCTGGGAGGATGGGGTGAGGGGTGGATGGGGCACTATAGGCACCTATTTCATGTCCTGACTGAAACAATAGTCACGTCAGTGGAAACAGAATCGGAATCAGGTTTATTATTACTGACTTAGATGATGTGAGATTTGTTGTTTTGCGACAACAGGGTGATATCTGCTGCATTGGCAATTTATGCTGTGCATTATCCCTAGTAAGTTGGGGAGGATGAAAATCAACTGCTCTGTGTTTTAAACTGCTGCTAATATGCTCATGTGATCTGGTCAATGGTCAAATAAATGCCTTGGAATTTTCTGATAACCAAAGATATAGTGGTTGTATATACACAGTTCTACATTGTAAATTGGATTCATTTGTTGCTATCAGATGCAGAGCTAAAATGTTTCAGGGAAAGTAGAACCTTTGAGATATTTTGGAGAAATCAGGCTGCTCTTCAATTGCATATATCATTTCATCAGCTCAGACCATCAACAAGTAGGTTTGATCTTTCATAACTGAACCATCCTTTGGGTTGTTTGTGAAACCCCACACCAAACATAAAATGCATGACTTGCTGCTTCACTGGAAGGATAACCCCTCCTAAACTGAACAGGTTAGTGCACGTACAAGAGAAACATTCATTGGAATTCCATTCATGTATAATCACTGTTTATGTATAAACATAATCTGTTCTGATTTCTATCAGATAAAGCTAAACATCCCCTCTTCTGATGCTGCAGAAATGTCCACATTGAACTCTACACGTTTCCCCCAGTGACCTCTCTCACTTATTCACATTGAGAATTATTTCAATACAAGTGGCAGCCACGCCACCTGATGTGCTGCAAGTTTCAGATCTCCCCAAGCGAATCATAATCAGAGGGAAAATCATTCTGAACATGCTCACAAGCTCTTGTAAATTGGGTTGTTTCCTTCAGTCAGTCGGCCCATTCTGTTGGGTCGTCAACAAGGCCCATCCCTTCTCCTAACTTCATTCAACCCTGGACATTCCTGCAATTGACATGGTCACTGAAAGTTTTAATGTCACTTTTGTCAGGAGCTACATTTTGTTTTTACCTTGCAATTGTCTTTTGCTTTTGTTGGCATTTGTCCAGGTTTACTGTTTTATCCAAGACCCATAGTGGCCACTGTGCACACATATTGGTTTTTGAGCAGAAACAGGAGCAGGAAAAGTATATATCATTGCTACTGTTAAGCCATTAGCAACAAAAATATATATATTCAAAGTGAAGAACATGGGGGCCTCAATGTTATGACTAATCAATCCAAATATTTTAGTCATAGTCATATTTGTACCTTTAACACAATGCAGAAGGGAATTGTAGGTTTTCTCCCTGTTGACTCCAAATGAGTAATTCTGTTCATTACAAATACATTTCAAAAGCCATCATTTTTTCTCAATAGTTTCCAAGAAACATCCCTACATTTATTAAATATATTTTTAATCATTGGGATCGATGTTTCTGGTAGAGTGTGGCATTGCCCAGCAGCAGTTGCGACATGATTCCTTTCTCACTGATACGTAAAAGTGTTTAACTCCTCCACATCTGCTGTGTGCTCCTGATATTTCAGCACATAATCTGGACTGACACCCAACGCTCCACTGAGGGATTGTTATATTATCTAGTGGTACATCGAACCCAAGGCTCTTCCTGCCTTCTGTGATAAAAATGAAAGATCCCACAGTGTTACTTTGAAGAAAGACAGGTCAAAACACCTGGTGTCCTGGACAATATTTATCCCTTAACTAACATCACTGAAACAGACTAATTGGTCAATTAGTTCAGTCCTGTTTGTGGAACCTTGTGGTGTACAAATTGGCTGCTATGTTTCACATAACAGCAACTATGCCTCAAAAGTATTTAATTGGTCATAAAGCACTTTAAGATTTCCTGAGGTTGTTTAAATGCAATCCTGCCTTCATTTTTATTAAAATTTCTACTGAGTTGGAATGGTGTAAAAGTAACATCTTTAAGGGCAGCACAGTGGCACAGCTATTAGAACTGTTTTACATCTCCAATGATCCAGGTTCAATCCTCACCTCTAATGCTGTCTGTGTGGAGTTTGCATGTTCTACCTGTGACTGCCTGGGTTTCACCGCATGCTCCAGTTTTCCTCCCATATCCCAAAGATATGTAATTTGGTAGGTTGATTGGCTGCTGTATATTGTACCCTTGTGTTGATGAGTGGTAAAATCTGAAGGGAGTTGATGGAAATCTGGGGAGAATAGGTCACAGGAAAAACTAGTGGGGGAATGTGTTTGTTCTGTGAGACCTTACAGATCTGATTGTCTGAAATTGTTTCTGTCAATGTCATATGGAAACAGCCAGAGTTTTATGCTGTAATTGTCATTCCTTTTTTTGATAAAAGAAAGATTGCGCAAAAATAGACAAATTATTCCATTTCTTTTGAAAGAGTGAGGAATGAGACATCATTAGACCAATATTGACCAAGCTGCATATCAGGAAAGCCATGACATCAATGCAACATTGGTTTAATATCCTGCCTGGTTTTATTTTCTTTTCTAGTCAGAGGAGTGTAATATCAGACAAGGTGTAAACCAATATTCCAACTGAATACAGAACTGGATAACTTGTTTTCTCCTTTGTATCAGAACTGAGCAGTTCTACTCTCACATTTTCCATCTGTAATAGTGAATCAATTTTTCTCTTGCTATTAACACTGCCTGAATTATTGGGCATTTCCTGCAGCTCCTGCCTACGTTTGTCCCTTTATTTATTTTGTAGCGGCTGCTACCACAATGTGAAAACAAGACACTAGTCGATGGGTTGCAGAACAAGAACTGATTTATTTTCCCGCCTTTCGTGGGCCTTTTGAGAGAGACTGTTCCGGCCCACCGAAAACAGAAATGACGTATACACTACGTCATCAAACCTTTCACGCGCGCGGGTTCTCCCTGTCGCTCGGGGAAGATGAAAGCCCAACGCCATCTTGGGCCTCGCTGCTCCGACGACGCGCGACCCGACCGCCGAGCCGGTTCGCTTGCTCGGACGGTGAGTCGCTACAATTTTCTCTCTCACTCTAATTATCAATTAGATAGCTTCATCAACATGTTATTCCCATCACAGCCCTGGCCTCACCATATCTGAGACATTCTCCTTGACTTCTCTGTCCCTTCACTATCCTCCCTGCAGCTTAAAACCAGCTTGTTTTCTCTCTTTCCTAGATGTGATGAAGAGACTTCAGCATGAAATGTTAACTCTTGCTCCTCTTTCCACAGATAAAATTGTCTCATCTGCTGAGAGTTTCCAACATTTTCTGTATTTATTCCACCTTCTCCCATGAACCGTGACACTCAATGTATTTGCACATGGGACATGATGTTGAGTATGTCCAACATGAGCCCAAGGTTGCAGTATGAGGTTGAGCCAAATTGCACAGAAGCCATCCCCTCCTTGCAGTTGTCGTGTGCTAACCCTTTGGCTCCTCTATCTGTCATTTTGAGAGATATTCCACATCACTAGTGCTGACTGAGCTGAGGGGGAGGAGGAGTGGTGGTAGGTAAAGCCCCACCCTCTAAACACACTGATCTTGTGTAAGAAGGAAAGTTTATCACCATTCCCAAAAGTCTATATCACCAAATGTCTATATCATGCAGCAATGTCTATATCATCATTCATGTCTCCGCTGATCACAGACATTTAAAACATATGGAAAAAGTGTAAATAATTTTAGAAAGTAAAAATTAAATTAAGGAAAGGCTAATTACAACAGTATTAGGCGGAAATAGGGGGAGCAAATTGGGAGTGGATATATTTATTTGTCATAGGTTCAGAGTTGGCAAGGTTCTCTGAATAGCTTGATACCGATTTGCAGTTTTGTAGTGTGTGATCCCTTTTCAGGACCGGGGTTACTGTGCATGAACTAACCTGAGAGGAACAAAGAGTGAGCTTCCTTCACATGGCCATGTTCTTTGGAAACACCTGTAGGGTAGCTACCTGCCAGCTATGAAGTTTTCAAATGCAGTTGAGGATTTGACTGATACTTCTGTCCGATGTCTTTAATAAAGGGAGGTTATGTTGATCTTCAGTTTATCCAAAAACAGATTATGTTAATTGTCAGTCTGACTAGCTAGGTTATGTGGGCTTTAACCAAGTTTAGTAGGTCCTTGTCTCATCTGACACCAGATATTGCAGTTCCTTGTTTGATCCAAAGTCAAGTTTGGTTGTCTTCAACTGGTCTGGAATGAAATTAAACAGCTGGTCCAAAACCAGATTAGGTAGAGTAGCTTGGAGTGAAGAGTAGAGGCAAGGATGGGTAACAGGAACTACATCGAGCAAAATCCTTTGATCCATTTTTCTTTTGTATCATCCATGGACTGTGACTTGGCTTCAATTTTACACCAACTCTGTCTGGAACCAATGACACCCTTTAATATAGAACAAGTCTTTTCATCTTCTAAGAATGGCATGCCTCAACAATATTCCTGTAAACCCATCCTGCCACCCCCTCCCCATACCCAACAGCCCAGTACCTTTGTAAGCTTGCAAAGTTTCCAAATTCAAATGTTTTAAATTATCATCTCTGCTCCACATTCATTTTAGGTGGGTCATTCCTAAGATTTCGTTAAAGATTTAACTTTGGCCATTTTCTGCCTATTGTGATATTTTTAAGGTTTATTGAACCAATTATCAGGTATATCCACCAATTAATATGGGATTTTGTTGCCTCAATAGTTATCCCTAATTAATGCCTATGCAACACTTGGCCTATCAAATTATCAAATATGACCTGAAAATCAACTGAACCAACCACATAAGTGTTCTGCGTACAAAAGCAAATCAAAATCCCTGTATCCTGCATGAAAAGAGTAAATTCCTGGATCCCCAAGATTCCAAATCACCCCAGGTGAGGGGTGAGTTGAAATATTTTCCACTTGCTAAGATGAGTGCAGCACTGACAGCACAAAAAACAGTCATCTTGAATGACAACACATTCTCCAGCTTAAATTTTCACATCTCCCACCAAAGGCTCACTATGGTTGTAGTACGCACCAACCAGAAAATGTGCTGCATCAACGCTCCATGACTTCCTGAAAACACCTCCCAAACCTATGAATTTTGCAAGAGAGAAGTGTGACACATGGTAATCACCTCTCTCTCCAAGTCTCTCACATATCTGACTTGGAAATATATCACCACTCCTTCATTATCACCTAATCTAAGTCCCTGAAACCTGACAACACAGTGGGGGAGCCAACAGTTCAAGTAGATAGCTCATCACCTTCAAGGGCAATTAAGGATGGACAATAAATGCTGGCCTTGACAGCAATGTCTACATCCCATGAATGATTATTAGTTCATTCTAAGTTTGCAGTGCAATCATTTCATCTTCTGTTGCAACCTGAAAGCGTTGTACATTAGATTTGTCATTGAAACAGTGCATTCATCCTGCATCAAAACAGTAAAAGTTTCTGTAATTATTTTCAACTGGACTTCAAGTAGGCTGTGTGTTTATATATAGAATTAAAAATCCAGGTATCTGAACCTGGGGAAAATAATTTCCCTGCCCTCTGTTTGGGTTGATTGCCAATCAAGTAAACTGACTTGATTCACCAACAATATTTTCCCTCTTTCACTGATGACTATATATTAATAGAAATTAAGATGTCAAGTTGGTGGGTATAGTGTTTTATTTTGGAACAGTTAATACATGCAAGATTACAGGCTGGAAGAGGTGGATAAATTCATCACTGGTGAATTATATCAGTTAATCTCTCAGGATAGAAATACAGTTAACTTTTCAAATCTAATACAAAAGGTTCTTTTTGGCTTAAAAGTATGGCCAAAGGCATTCATTCAAATTTCAGTATCTTCTATTCCATTTGATTACCTCTTTGCAGTTGACCCTCAGTCTCATTAACTCCATATAAACAGAGCACTAAGGGGTTTATGTAAGGATGTTTCATTTACGAATCTTGTGGTCTTAAACATATTAGAAAATCATTCTGTGCTTAAACTCTTCATTCTTTAATTTTTTAATTGTTTGGTTCTCTGCCTCAGTTAAACTTACTACTATCATAATGAGGATGTTGAAGTGTTGTATTTAATGTTTCATGGAACCAAGTGGAAAATGTGATAGGCATCCCAGGTGGCCTCCAGTATATTGTACCTAATTGAAGGGTCCTATGATTCACATAGAAGAACACGGGTTTTCGGTTCAAAAAAGACATTGACTTTTTTTATATAGAAAGCAACTTGCCTAAATAGTAATGCTAAATATAGTAATGCAATTATACTGAGTTTCTGAAATCTACTCCATTGAAGTTCTAGACAACTGTTAATGCTAGTATAAAGTGTTCAGGAACATCCTGAATAATACTTAGTTTCTTGTTAACTCTGCCAGTTAACTTTACCTGGTGCAGTGGACTGAGTATTAGAATGGTCTCTGCAGAAATCTGATTGAATGTCTGTTCATTGGCATACTGTCCACTAGGTGAGGTAGAGAGACATGCAGCATGGAAACAGGCCCTTCAGCCCACCAAGTCCATGCTGATCATCAACCAGCCATTTATACTAATCCTACATTGATCCAATTTTTATTCATCCTACGTCCTCATCAACTCCTCCAAATCTCCTACACTCTATGGGGAATTCACTGCAGCCAAGTAACCCATAGATTCATAGCAGAAATAGGCCTTTCAGCCTGCCAAGTGCACATCAACCATCAAGCACCCATCATTGCTTCTGGATGTTTTTAATTAATGCTGTACCAAGATAAGATCAAATAAATGTATGCTCTGGAGGCAAATGTTGGTTCCTGCACAGTTTTAAAGACAGAGTTTACAGATTCATATCTAAGTTCAAGAATAAGCTGTGCACTAAAACTTACCCAATGAACAAACTTAATAAAATAATATTTATTCTTTTGGATGTTAGGCCTATTCTTCTCATTATTTTTAAACATATTGGTACCCTGTGTTTCCCTTTTATTACATAAGTATCAGCAGAAAATGTAAAAGAAAGGTCACACAAGTTCAACATGTCGGTATCACTGAAGGCAATTTCCAATAAAAACATTACTTAAATCATCCCACATCACCACCTGTTGCTTTGCCTCCTCAAAGCACAGTTGGTGGACAGGCCAAAAGGAATTATTTCCCTATTTTTTGACAGTGATGAAGCACCAAGTGTGAGCCAATAAGCTATGTATTTGTATTTCTTTCTTGGACACATTCATACATTGAGAATTTATATATACTGTGTAGCTATATTATACCAAGTCCATTGAGTCTTAATTTTAAAGAAATAGCTTTGAAGTTATTCTCTGGTCACCAGCATTAATTTGGCTGTATAATAGCAGCTGCACATTCCACTCTGCTTCTGAAATTCCCATCCATTGACTTCAATAGTACAAAGTTTCAGAAGTAAATATACAGCCATTGCTGTACAATGTACAGATAATCAGGGATGAATTTCCAGGCATAGTTTAAACTAATTTTTGAACACCTGCATGACCTTCACTTGTTCATTGACAACCTGATTCCCACTATGGGCCATTACCTTGCATCTATATATTGACGTTTTGCAAAGGTGTTTCCATTTATCATTTTGCCCTGTCACTATAAAGGTGTTGGAGTGGATCTGGCTGGATTAGACATCTTGCAGCATGATCTGTTTGACTTTCTTTCTACCCTTCAGTTCGAAACTGTTTCACACCAACATGTAGGTTGATGACATCGTGATGAGGAGAACATTGAATATGTGACAAAAGAACTGGTATGGCCAACTGTACTGTAACCAATGGGGCAAAAAAACTGAAGATGCTGGAAGTCCAACTTAAAAAAACAGAAAATGTTGAAAGCAGAATCCATGTGGAGAGAAACAGAGTCAACATTTCAGTTAAGGACCCAAATCGTCTATGTTTCTCTCTCTATTGATGCTGCCTGACCCGCTGAAAGCTGCTAACATTTTCTGTTCTTGTACTGTAACCACTGAGTTTTGCTGTAACTGATTTGATTGTACTTGTCCTTAAACATTAACCCTTGTGAACAGAAGGATAAATAAAGAGAAGGAAGAAAACAGAATAAAAAAAGAGTCTAGAGAGGCCTAGAAATAGATCTGTTCAATTAAAAGTGTGCTCAGGGGTCATTGCATGACATGCCAATGACTGTTTTAGTCATGGAGTTGCAAATGAAGGATTAAGTAATGCCTGAGACTGACTGCCTCTTGGAAAACACACTCTTCAGACCCAATGATTGCAAGACCGATCAGGAGTAGGGAGTGCCAGATGTAAGAGCCTTGGTGCAGGGGTGGTGGGGGTACTGGTGGTGGATAGTTAGAGATCAAAACCTGATGGGAAAGAGGGAGTTGTATTTAGAGATCACAACCCTCTTGGGAGATTTGGGGAAGATGGTTTTGGCTGAAGATCAGTGCCTGAAGTGGAGGGAGGTGGCCAGAGACTGGAGCCATATATAATCCAGGTGGCAGGAGAGGGAAGTCAACAGGACGCTGTAAAGGGGACGAAATCAAAACAGTGTGCACAGTGGCCAAGGACAGCAGGTACATTTTTAAGAAATGAAAGGGAACCACTTGGACTAGGTCCAGGGTGGGTGGGACCTGCTCCAGGATGTCTCCCTCCAATTCGACTGCAGTACTTAAAGAACATGGTAATCCTGATCGGGCCCAATGAAGGCACATTTCCAACAATGGTACTGTTGCATGTGGAGTAATGTCATTCCATAATGTGGGAAATATGTCAGGGAAACAGGGATGAATTGTAATGATGAGAACAGTTGAATTTCAGGAGTTCCATGATTCAACCTGAACATGGTCACTAACAAGTTCCGCTTTGGAGAGGAATAATTTTCATAGGTGTGACAGTGAAACAAACAATGCCACATGTCTGGATTTTTTGATCAAAAAATCAGAAATGAAAAGTAAGAAGAAAAATTTTAGATTTGACAATTTTAAATCACAATGACAATTTGCCATCTATAAGAATGAGATTCACATCTTAAATTATTCAGTTTTGAGGCCAAAGAGATTGATCTGCATTGCATTAATAAGTATCATGTCATTAGAAAAGTACTTACAATGTTAATTACCAGATTTAACTTTCTGTGGTGAGTTTAATGGGCAACTTAACTGCAAATCAAACAAGTTGTTAAAAATAATGGAGGCTAAAGGTGAAATGCAATTTGCGCAAAGCAAAGACCAGATCTCTGCAAATCAACCAGTTAATTCTAGAATTTTTGTAACTAACTGCGTTTCTCATATCCTCCAGAATCTGCTGGCCGATTTGTATACCAATAAAGGCATGCTTCGTTAACGTACCATTATATTTTGAGCAAGATCCAGCCCAGTCATGTTTGAAGAGGGAGTTCCAAAATAGTCATATTCCAGCATACTTTATCTGGGAACTGAGCACAAACATAATAGAGGAAGTACAGGAAGGAATTGTGAGAATAACACAAGAAGAAAATCATGAGGAGGAAACTCCGATGGAGCTGGAGGAAGTGGGAAGAACAAAGCAAATCAGAAGAGAAGAAATGAGAACTGTGTATACTCTCCTTGGTCCTCTGCACAAACAATATGACTGGTTGAAAATTAATGCATTTTTTTATTTTAGAAGTAAACTATTTCTATATTTATTTTGGTGGTCGCACATTAGTGTACATCCCTGAAAGCAATCACTGCGTGCAAAGGAAGAGGTTGTATTGCAACATGAAGCACCCTTTCCTGTTTACAGTTAACCTCAGTAATTAATTGTATTTTCCTGCACATTTTTTCTTTTAATTCATTGTGGTCTGCACAAATTATGGTCTGGAATCACTTAGGTATTCAGATTCCCATAGTGAGGGAAGCATCATCAAATATTTGAAGCAAGAAGCAAACTGCTGGAAGAATGCAACAGGTCAAGTGGCATCTGTGAAGGGAAATGGACAATTGACATTTTGAGTCAAGATCCTACATCTGGACCAAATGAAGGGCCTTGGCCCAAAATGTCAACTGTCCATTTTCCCCCACAGATGTTGCCTGACCTGCTGAGTACCTCCAGTAGTTTGTTTTTTGATCCAGATTTCAGTATCTGCAGTCTCTTGTGTCAAAAGTCAAAGTCAAGTTTATTGTCACATGCACAAGTATATGTATGCACAGGTGCAATGAAAAACCCTCCTGCAGCAGCATCACAGGCACATAGCATCAGATACACAACATTCACAAGAAAAACATAAATTAAACATGTTATACACAATTTTTACAAGAAAACACAATTAGAACAAAAAAAACAAAGTCCATTGTAATGTAAAGTGATCAAAATGGTCATAGTGTTGCTACAGTATACTGAGGTAGTGATTAGGGTTGTGGAGATTGGTTCAAGAACCAAATGTTTGAAGGGAAGTAGCAGTTCTTAAACCTGGTGCTGTGGAAATTCAGACTTCTGTACCTCCTGCCTGATGGCAGCTGCAAGAAGAAGGCATGGCCCAGGTGGTGGAGATCTTTGATGATAAATGTCGCAATCTTGAGGCAGTGCCTCCCCACTACTCTCTGCAACTTTCGTGTTCCTATGCATTTGAATTGCCGCACCAGACCATGATGCAACCAGTCAGGATACTTTCGACGGTACATTTGTAGAAGTTTGTTAGTGTTCAGTGACATGCCAAACCTTCTAAGAAAATAAAGATGCTAGTGTTCCTTCCTTGTGATTGCACCTATTTGATGGGCCCAGGACAGGTCAGCTGACATGTTAATGCCAAGGAATGTGAAGCAGCTGACTCTCTCCACTGCCGATTTTCCCCCAATGTAAACTGGCATTCTCCTTCCCCTTCCTGAAGTCAATGATCAGCTCTTTAGTTTTACTGATGTTGAGTGAGTTGTGGTTATTGTTGCAGCACCACTCAACCAGGTGTCCTATCTCGCTCCTGTATGCTGACTCATCACCACCTGTGATTTGTCCAACAACATAGTGTCATCAGCGAATTTGTCATCATCAGATATGTGAGGGATGACATACTTCACCCCTATTCCAGTACCTCTTCTGGTTTCTGTAGTAGTGAGATGAATGATCCCGTGGCATTGATGTGATGGGGTGCTCAAGTGGAAAGATACAGTTCCAGTCTTATCCACAATGGCAGCCCTTGCTCATCTTATTGTTCATCAATCTTTTTTGCTTCCCAGCACATTGTGAACAGATTGGACTCAGTCCAGTCTAAATGAGCCACTTGAAGGTCTGGTCTTCAACCACTTTAGGTCATCGTGTGCAACAAAAATGCAGCATTACAGACTGTGAAATGCCATCTAATTAACCCAGTCGCATGGATTCGGTGTAATAATTTAAAGTGTCAGCTTGCATTGATTAAAGTGCAAAATGAATGTGCTTTCATCAATCAACATTGAAAAATCCATAACTGGCTACAGCAGGATTATCCAAGTATTATTTCCAGGTCGCTTGTGATTACAGATGACCATTTTCACAACAGGTGAGGGGAAACTGAAATGATAAATACCACAAATAGCATGGTTTGATCATGCAAGCTAGATTTTTCAACAAACATGTCAGATGGAACTGATGGGCAATGACAAAGTAAGCTTGCAATGTAGAATTAGGTTGACTGCCCAGTTAGCTGGAACATGCAGCAATCTGGTAATGTGCAGAGCATATTTTAAAGATCCAGCTGGACTGCAATAAAATGATCCATTGTTTAACCACACTGAGGTGCTCAGTAGTATTTTTCACTGCAGCTTGTAGACTGTACGGAAAGTATTTTGGATGTCCCACGACTGGCAAAGGGTTCTCATTGTTGTACTGTGGAGACAGAAGACACTGCAGATGCTGGAATCTGGACCAAAAAATAAATCACAGGAGGAACTCAGCAGGGTTGAGCAGCATCTGTGGAGGCAAAGGGATGATCGAAGTTTCACGTCATGACCCTGCATCAGATCTGTGAGTGCAGAGAGGAGGTAGCTGGTATATTGGAAGTGAGACAAAGAGGTGAGACAAAGGTGGAACCAGGTGAGATGGGGGATGATGAGCAGATGGAACCAGGTCACAGCACAGAAACAGTCCTCCGGCCCAACTCATCCATGCCAACCAAGGTGCCTACCTGAGTTAGTCTCATTTGCCCATATCCATCTAAATCTTTCCTATCCATGAACCTTTCAAATGTCTTTTATATGTTTAATTCTGCCCTCCTCTACCACTTCCTCTGGCAGCTCATTCCATATACCCACCACCCTCTGTGTGGAAAAACTTGCCCCTCAAATCCCCTTACAGTCTTTTCCCTCTTGCCTTAAACCGATGTCCTCTAGTTTTGCACTCCCCTGCCCTTGGAAAAAGACTGTGACCATCCGTCTTATTTATGCCTCTCATCATTTTATAAACCTCTAAGGTCACCCCTCAGTATATTTTGCTCCAGGGAAAACAGTCTCAGCCTATCCAGCCTCTCCTTATAACTCAAGCCCTCCAGTCCTGGTAACATCCTTGTAAATCTTTTCTGCACCATCTCTAGCTCAATCACATCCTTCCTATATTGTGGTGACCAAAGCTGTGCACAATATTCCAGGTGCGGTCTCATCATGTCTTGTACGGCTGTAAAATGACGTCCCAACTATTGTACTCAGTGCTCTGTCTGGTGAAGGCAAGCATTCCATGTGTCTTCGTCACTACCTTGTCTACCTGTGTCACCACTTACAGGAAACTGTTCTTGTACCCTGAGGTTTCTCTGTTCTACAACACTTCCCAGGGCCCTGTCATTCACGATGTATGTCCTACCCTGGTTTAACATCCTGAAATGCAACACTTTATACTTCTGATTTAAATTCCATCTGCCATTCCTTTGCCCACTTTCCCAGTTGATCTCAATCCTGCTGTAACTTTCGACAAACTTCTTCACTGTCCACCACACCAGTTTTGCTAACATCTGTAAATTTACAAATCACGCCACCTATATTCTTATCCAAACTGTTAATATATATGACAAATAACAGGGGACCCAGCACCAATCCCTGTGGCACAGACCTTCAATCTGAAAAACAACCCTCTGCCACAGACCTTCAATCTGAAAAACAACCCTCTGCTTCTACCCTCTGACTCCTTCCATCAAGCCAATTTTGTATCCATTTGGCTAGCTCACCCTGCTATCAATGCGATCTAACCTTCTGGAGTAGCCTACCATGAGGGACCTTGTCAAAAGCCTTGCTGAAGTCCATGCAGACAATGTCTACCGCCCTGCCCTTGTCAATCCTCTCGCTCACTTCTTAAAAAGAAAAGCTCAATTAAATTTGTGAGACACAATTTTCCAGGCACAAAGCCATGCTGATTATCCCTAGTCCTTGCTTTTCCAGGTGAGGTTGGGGGGGGGGGGGGGGGGGGGGCTGCGTAGAGACAGGTGGGTGATTAGTGGAAGGTAATGTCGAAGAAAAGGCAGACAGAGCCAAGTGGGGGGAGTGAAGGGGCAGGTAAGGACAGAGGATCGAAAGTGATGTGGACCGAGATTAGGGAGGGTCAATGAGCAGATGGAACCAGAAGGAGGAGGAGATAGGAAGCATAGGCCAGGGAAGAAGAAACCTTAGAGGATAGATGTGCGGCTGAACTTTTTTGATTTCCATCACCCACAGACCTGTCCAGCTTTTAGCCCCTGTCTCTACCTTCCCCCTCCTGCACCTGGCTCTATCTGCCTATCATCTACCACCTCACCTGGTTCCATCAGTCACCTACCAGCTCTTGTCTCACCCTCCCTCTCACCTCTTTATTACCAGTCATCTTCTTTCCACACTCTGCCCTGATGCAGGGACACTACCAGAAATGTCAACCATTCATTTGCTGCTTGACCCACTGAGCTCCTCCAGCAGTTTGTTTTTTGTTTCAGGTACAGTGTTGTCATCAACTGGACAATACTGGTTATACAAAGTTGGGGAATTAACCATTTACTTGACTTTGATTTATTCAAAACACAATAAAATATGCCTTTTATTCATATTCATCCAAATAAATCAGTTATTGTTTAAAAATATTTCTTATAAAATCACCTGGACTTTATCAGAAACAAATCGCTTGCTCTTCGATGGTCCATTAACTCTATACATAACACAAAATGTAAAATTTGAATGCACTTGATTTGAATGAATCGGCTGATTTTTTTCACCTATCAGTCTTGAAAATGGCACAACAATGTTTTAATGATTGTTTTACCTTGTATTATTGAGCAATAATATGAATTCAGATATTTGAAGGGAACCATCTATTTGAATGAGTACTTAACAAGCTTTGTATTATGAGGACACAGTTGGGGTAGGATGAGGAACATTTTTATTTCTTTAGTCACCATGCAGGTTATGCAGTGAAATGCTGATAGAGTGGCACAGCTGGTAGAGATGCTGCCTCATTGTTCCAGTGACCCAGGTTCAGTCCTGACTCCTGGTGCCAACTGTGTGGAGTTTTCATGTTCTCCCTGTGACTAAATGGGTTTCCTCCATGTGCTCTGGTTTCCTCCCACATCCTAAAGGCATGCCAGTTATTTGGCCACTGGAAATTATCCTTAATGCACAGCAGAGTAGTAGAATCTAGGGGGGAGTTGATGGGAATTTGAGAAGAACAAAATGGGATTAGTGTAGGATTCATGTAAATGGGTGCTGGATGGTTGGTGCTGACTTGCTGAGCCTGTTTCCATGTTATGTGACTCTGTAATCATGCAGTTCAAAAATCTCAAAGAACTAAACTTTGCGAACGTCTGAGATTATGATACCTGATTATGATTGCAATGTACATGGCTCAACTGGAGTAATTTTGAAGTGTGGCATTATTTCAAAGAAACCAAGCCACCCCTCACCTCCATCATTTCACACCCACGAGAGGCCTCATTTGAATGTGCTCACCATTGATGATGGTCGGGATTCTCAGAACCTGAGCAGAGAAAGGTTGCATCTCAAGGACTAGGTGCTTTTTGGCATTCTGTGATTCTTGGTGTTTTGTGTTGCTCACCCTCTCTCAAATTTAGTGAGCAACGATATCCCTGGTCCTGAATTTTCAGCTGAGAACTGTGACTGTTCTGAGTCATTGGATTCAGCGAGTTCTTCATCACAATGTTGAAGACTCTTGAAGTTTTGTTTGAATCGTGCCCAAAGCGAAAACACCAAAAATCACAGAACCCCAAAACGTGTCCTTTGCTTTAGGACGTGCAACCTTTCTCTAATTAGGTCCTGAAGATCCCAACCATCATCAACGGTGAGCACTGAAAGAGTGTGGGGGGCTTACTGATCACATTCAAATGAGGGCTCTCGTGGGTCTGAATGGGTAGAGTGGAGAGGGGGTTTGGTTTCAGAAATAACACCACAATTCAAAATTACTCCAGTTCAGCTCTTTTCTCTGGAGCGGCAGAGGCTAAGGGGTGATCTGTTGGAAGTGTATAAAATTATGAGGGGCATAGATAGGGTGGACAAGCAATATCTTCTTCCCATTATTGAGCAATCCAATACCAGCGGGCATGCATTTAAGGTGAGAGGGGGTTGGTTCAGAAGAGATGTGAGGGATAAGTTTATTACTCAGAGAGTGGTGGATGCCTGGAATGCGGTGCCTGATAGGGTGGTGGAGGCAAATTCATTGCAGGCTTTTAAGAGGGGCTTGGATGGGCACATGAATGAGAGGAAAATGGAAGGATATGAGCATTCTGTAGGTAGGAGGAATTAGCTATGTCGGCACAACATTGTGGGCTGAAGGGCCTATTCTGTGCTGTACTGTTCTATGTTCTACGTTCTATACATTGCAACTATAAATGGGTATCATAATCTCAGAGGTGAGCAAAGTTCAGTACTTGAGATTTTTGCATCAGATTCTGCTGAGTGTTCACAACATTTCCTTCATATTGACTCTCTATGGTAGTGGTCTTTAAGGCTGTTCTGCTTCTCTCAAGAAGTAAGCTCCCCGAGCCTTTGTATGTGAGAAAATTATCCTTTTCAGATTGCATTGTATAATACCACAATGTTATAAAACATCCTATGGTATTTCATAGGAATGTAATTTAATCAAAATTTGGCACTGCCACATTTGTGCATGAACTATAAATAACATGAGGAAAGTTCTTTTCCACGTGTATTTGCTGATACAACAGATTTTAGATGAGTGCTTCCTTAAACACCATATCCAAGAACCTGCAATCCACCTATAAACTGGAGGCTTGTAATGCACATCGAACCACAAATACTATTTTACTGCATGGGCATCACAATCTGCAGTAGACCATCAAAATCCCATTCAGAGTCAATCTGTATTATGTTACATAAGATGATGAGGCTGCCTCACAAAACAACTGGGTACTCATAATACAGGGCAAACTAAAGAGTATGGATATATTCTCCAGTGGGTATGTTCCTTTTCACACCTAGCGAGAAATGGGTACCTATTGTCTGAATGTGGTTGCTAAGTGAAATCATATTGGACTAAATGTGTCACAGCTTCAATCCCCTGTGCTCATTGATCATAGTGTGATAAAGGTGTGACATTACATTTGACCTCAGTGCCTCTGAGTTTGAGTAAATAATGCCAGCTAGCTTCCTGCTATTGATCAATATGCAGTGATATGCTGAGTGGATGTTAGATGAGAGTGCCATGAGTTGACCTGAGTTGTCCTCTGTGACCATTGGCGTCTCTGCCTAGTGAAGGATGATCACTTAGGAAAGACCAATAAATTGGCGTCTTCAGAACAGTGGATAGAAGAGATTAGAAAATTGGAAGTAAAGGATGATAACAAAGAAAACCACGATAAGTGTGAAAATAAACAAGCTGAAGGACACTAAAAGCTATCATAATTGTTATTTGAAACCACATGGGAAAAATAAACAAGAGTGATCTGCTCATGGAGGGCTGATGTTCGAAAGTCAGAACACTGAAAGGCCATTAGCAAATTGCACTCCTTCAGAAATCAATTTCCAAACAGCCTTTTATACCTTTTTACTCAAGAAGCCTGAAATTTTTTTTAAAAAATAAAAGAAAAAGTTTGATATGAAGTGGTGTGCATTTACATCATTTCTTTAATTAATCTTAAAGGTTTGCATTGAAACAAGTTCCACTGACAGAGCTCCAATGGTATTGTACAGCTGATAACAGGGAGTCTTGAGGACGGTTCTGTCCTCTGAGTCAGAGGGTGTTGGCTTCATGCCCAGCACAAAAATTCAGCAAAATAGCTGAGGGTGCCAATCAGTGATGACCAGTCCTGGATATTAGAAGATCAGTCCTCGAGGGCTGAATGTCTTACTCCCATGCTTGAGTTTCTATTGTCCAGAAATTGGATGAGCAAACAAAAAAGCAGAATTTTCTGTGTGTAAGTTATGTACAAGAAACATAGAGTTTAGTCATACGGCATAGAAACAGGCCCTTTGGCCCAACACGTCAGAGTCAACCAAACTGCCTACCTGAGCTGGTCCCATTTACCTGTGTTTCGCCCATGGCCCTCTAAACCTTTTCTCTCCATGTACCTGTCCAGGCATCTTTTACACATTGTAAATGTACCCACATCTACCACTTGCTCTGACAGCTTATTCCATATATCCACCATGATCTGTGTGGACAACGTTTCCCTTTATGTACCCTTTACATCCTTCACCTCTCACCTTAAACCTATGCCCTCTAGTTGCACATGTTGCACATGGTTTGAAGTGCTTGTGCTCAGTTCCAGTCCTGCCCACCAAAAATTCAGACTGGGTACTTCCTTCTTTGGTTCATTTTAACACTGATGTCATATCCCTGTCACATTTTGTGGATGTGATGACATCACGAACACACACATCCGAGTTCGCAACAGAAATTGGATCGAAAGGTCACAGCCTACAACTTGTTGTCACTTCACTGTAGAACAAGGAGTGTATTATGAAAAAAGTCAGGGACCATATTTATATTTAACGTGTTTTGACTGGCTCCTCCTTATTGATTTGCAAGTGCTGTCCTTTTATGGAAAGGCATCACTGGCAAAGATTGCAACAGCTGTGCATGAGATACTGTGGTCAATGACTCAGGCCTGACTGAGGCATCCACTGAAGTGTAGTGGGCCCATTACCCAATGTTGCATCCACCCCCCCCAACCCTTCCCCCACTCTGATTACCCCCTTTCCCCTCGATTTACCCCCTGCCTTTTCATACCACTGCATCCCCGGCTCCATTTTCCAACCCTTCCCTCTGGTTTCCCCTATCTACATGGTAGCCACAAAGGCCACTCTTTTAGTCAAGTTCACCTGCACCCCATGGACAGATGAGGCGGTAGCCGGGAGCTCAGGCAGCAGTCCGCTGTCTGCTGTTAGGTCTGCTAAAGCATATAGGCTTCACTTATCTTTAAAAGGAAAAAATCTACAAAAAGAATTTCTTGAAAAGAGAATGTATGAGTTAATTATATTTTTAAGTGTCACCTGATTTTGACAAAACACAGCAACGACTTAACTCATCAAAAATGGGCAAAGTCTGATTTCTAGGCTGATGTTCCGAGGATGGCATATGTTCTGAGGACTGGTTGAGATGTCTGCACAATGTCCCACAACATGGTCCAAAGAAAAATGAAGAAGTTTCACTGATGACCTGTTCAATGATTCTCATTCAAAAGAGAAGATAAGATAAGATAAAATAAGATAAGATAAGATAAGATTTCTTTATTAGTCACATGTACATCGAAACACACCGCGAAATGCATCTCTTGTGTGGAGTGTTCTGGGGGCAGCCCGCAAGTGTCGCCACGCTTCTGGCGCCAACATAGCACGCCCACAACTTCCTAACCCGTACGTCTTTGGAATGTGAAACCTAGAAGTAGATGATTTGATCCTTTATTTTGTTCCTATTCATGGACCTTTGTGTGTAAATTGCTGTAGTATAGCAGCAGCTATAACTTAAAAATTTGTTATTGGCAGGAAGCAGCTGTTTGACATTTTGAGGGAAAATGACACAGCACGAATGCAACTTGTCTACTTCTCTCTTCGTCTCTTTCCCTTCTTTCAGTCATTCCATTCTTCCTCCCTCTTCTCCTTCCTGTCCACACAATCCTGAACAAACCTAACTCTTCCACATAGTATGCTGTAAAATTCTTTCTTTCTTTCTTCTTCAGTCTTTTTATTAGTTTTCAGATTAATACGGATTAATATATAACATCAATGTTTGTACATGTAATACAAAGAGATCGGAAGAACAATCATGGCATGGATAGTCATAAAAAACAATAAAGTATATAAAAAAATCTGTAGATCCAACGATCTCTTAGTGAATGAATATAATATAAAAGAAAAGGAAAGAAAAAGATTTATTATAAAATATAAAAGAAAGAAAAAAAAATCCCCAAAACAATAAGAAAATTTATAAACAGTATATCAAACCAAACTAAGCTAAAGAAAAAAAAATCCAATAAAATTCTTACTGTAACATGGGAAAAAAAATTAAACATGCAGCAGCAGCAGCCCATATGCACAGCATCAGTGTAGGTATTGTCCTTCTGGGGGTTGCTTTATCAAAAATAAATAGCCATCCTATTTTCAACTAATTGAATAACATTTTGTAGGCCAAGGGAGGAAAATAATCTGAATATCTTCTTTTTGGTACCATTGGTTTTTGGAAAAAGAAGAGAAAAAAATTACAGTCCAGCAATTCTGAAGTCCCTGCAGGAAATCATTTTGAGTGAAATGTTATGGTCTACCTGATTGGAGATCACTGCAACCACTTACATTTTGAATTTCTTGAAAGATTACCACTGAATATTTATGGATGAGCATCAATTGTTTCCATTCATCATTTCCCCTAGTATATATTCAAAATGTGAACAAGTAAAGATGAATAATAAAACACTACTGTTAGCACATTGGGACGAAGGGCAGGCAAGTAAGTCATTACCACATCAGGACTGGGGACAGGCAGGTCAGAAGCAGAACACCGTGATTGATGGCAAGTGAGTGGTAGAGTAGCACTGCAGGACCGATCGCTGAGTGTGACAGCCTGTTTCCAAAGCCTCTGGGTAATAGTTTCTTCTGATGTCAGCCAAGTGAAACCAGATTTAAGAAAGCACATTTTTTTGATAGATCCATCATGCTCCAACTTCTCAAGTGAGGACATAGGAATTAAAAGGGGGATGAAACATTGAACAGTGGCAGCAATTAGCTTCAAAACTAAATGCTCATCTTCAGCAGCAACGTGAAAATATTTTGCAGCAGAAGCAGGCTATAAAATGCCAGTGGTCAAGGGAAGACCCTCACTACAGACACAAAGTTAAAATCCACCTGAGATAAAATAGATGACAGAAGTTAAACTTGGGGTTTCAAAACCACACGGTGGAAAGTATCGCGGTAAACCCGTGAATGATTCCACTTACTTTTTTTTCCTTCTGCTGCTTTGCAGCCTTTACACTTATCTGATATGATAGATCATTAATTGTAATCTTTTTTTATTGTTCATTAGCAGGATGTCAGTGAGGCATTTGAAGGACTGGGTATGAGCGTCTTGCATGTCCTGAATGGGTGGCAAATTCCAATGTTTTCAAATGCAATGCTTCCGAGAATGACAGGACTCACTGAATCCATGACAGAATGAGGATAAATATGGTCTTGCATGGGGCTGCAAAATGGGTGGAAGTGAATTGGCGCTCTGCCTTATACCACACAGATTCCCTTCAACACAGAGGTGGGTTTAGGCCATAAGATATAAGAACAGAATTAGGCCATTCGGCCCATCGAGTCTGCTCCACCATTGAATCATGGCTGATTTTTTTTAACCCATTCACCTGGCTTCTCCCCATAACCCTTAACCCCCTTACCAATCAAGAACCTATCAGTCTCTGCCTTAAATACACCCAATGACTTGGCCTCCATAGCCATATGTGGCAACAAATTCCACAGATTCACCACCCTTTGGCTAAAGAAATTCTTACTCATCTCAATTTTAAAGGGGCACCCCTTTACCCTGAGGCTGTGCTACTAATGGAAACATCCTCTCCATGTCCTTTTTATCCAGGCCTTTCAGTATCTGGTAGGTTTCAATGAGATCCTCCTCATCCTTCTGAACTCCAGTGAGTACGGGCCCAGAGACATCAAATGCTCCTCATATGTTGAGCCTTTCATTTCTGGGAACATTCTTGTGAACCTCCTCTGGACCTCTCCAGGACCGGCACATCCTTCCTTAGATACAGGGCCCAAAATTGCTCACAGTATTCCAAATACAGTCTGACCAATGTCTTATAAAGCCTCAGCAGTACATCCTTGCTTTAATATTCTAGCCCTCTCAAAATGAAGGCCAACACTGCATTTGCCTTCTTTACTACCAACTCAACCTGCAAGTTAACCATGTGTGAATCCTAAACCAGGACTCCCAAGTCCATTTGCACCTCTGATTTCTGAATTTTCTCCCCATTTAGAAAACAGTCTACACCTTTATTCTTCCCACCAAAGTGCATGATCCCACACTTCCCTACGCTGTATTCTGTCTGCCACTCCTTTTCCCACGCTCACAACCTGTCCAAGTCCTTCTGCAGACTCCTTGCCTCTGCGACACTACCTGCTCCTTCACCTATCTTGGTATCATCTGAAAACTTGGAACAATGTTATCAGTTCCTTCATGCAGATTATTAAAGCATAAAGTGAAAACTTGCAGTCCCAATACTGACCCCTGCAGAGCTCCACTAGTCACCAGCAACCATCCTGTAAAGGACCCCTTTATCCCCACTCTCCAACCTCCGTCAGTCAGCCAATATTCTATGCATGCTAGTACCTTGCCTTGTCTCTGGGTTCTTATCTTGTTTAGCAGCCTCATGTGTGGCACTTTGTCAAAAGCCCTCTGAAAATCCAAGTAAATAACACCCATCGACTCTCCTTCGTGAAACCTGCTTGTTACCTCCTCAAAGAATTCTAACAGATTTGTCAGGCAAGATTTTCCTTTAACAAAACCATGCTGATTTCACCTTGTTTTACCATATACTTCCAAATACTCCAAATGTCATCCTTAATAATGGACTCTAAAATCTTACCAGTCACCAAGGTCAAGCTAACCGACCTATAATTTCCTGTCCTTTGCCTCCCTCCCTTCTTAAACAGCAGTGTCAATTTTCCAGTCCGCTTGGATCCTCCCTTACTCCAGTGATCCTTGACAGATCACTACCAATGCCTCCACAATCTCTTCAGCTACCTCTGTCAGAACCCTGAGGTTTAGTTCATCTGGTCCATGTGATTTATCTGCCTTCACACCTTCCAGCTTCCCCAGCACCTTCTTCTTAGTAAAGGCCACTACACCCACCTCTGCCCCCTGACTCTCTTGAATTTCTGGTATGTTACTGGTGTCTTCCACTGTGAAGACTGATTCAAAGTACTTACTTAACTCCTCTGCCATTTTCCTGTTCCTCATTACTACTTCTCCAGCGTCATTTTCAAGCAGTCCAATGTCCACTCTTGCCTCTCTCTTACCCTTTATGAATCTAAAAAAACTTTTGGATTCTTCTTTTATATTATTGGCTAGTTTATCTTTGTATTTCATCTTCTCCCCCACATATAGCTTTTTCAGTTGTCCTGTGCTGGCGTTTAAAGGCTTCCCAGTCCTCTGTCTTCCCACTAATCTTTGCCATATCGTAATGCCTTCTCTATTGCTTTTATGCTGTCCCTGATTTGTCAGCCATGGTTGCCTCATCCACCCCTTCGTGTGCTTCTTCTTCTTTGGGATAAAATGCTGCTGTGTCTCCTGAATTACTCCCAGAAACTCCTAGCATTGCTGCTCCACTGTCTTCCTTGCTAGGGTCCCTTTCCAATCAATTCTGGTCAGCTCCTCCCTCATGCCTCTGTAGTTACCTTTACTCAACTGTAATACCTTTACATCAGATTTCAGCTTCTCCCTCTCAAACTGCAGAGTGAATTCTATCATATTAAGGTTTCTGCCCTTCTAAGGGTTCCTTCACCTCAAGCTCCCTGATCAAGTCGGCCTCATTACACAACACCAATTCCAGAATTGCCTGTTCCCTAGTGGAGTTTACCACAAGCTGTTCTAAAAAGCCATCTCGTAGACATTCCACAAATTCCTTTTCTTGTGGTCCACTACCAACCTGATTTTCTCAGTCTACCTGCATAATGAAGTCCCTCATGATCACTGTAACATTGCCTTTCTCACATGCCTTTTCTATCTCCAGATGTATTTCGTACCCCACATCTTCACTACTATTTAGAGGCCTGTACACAACTCCCAACAGGGTCTTTTTACTTTTGCAGTTCCTCAACTCTACCCGCAAAAATTCTGCATCTTCTGATCCCATAATCACTCCTTGCTATTGAATTAATCTCATTTTTTACCAACAGAGCCACCCCTCCCTTTCTGGCCACCTGCATGTCTTTTTGATAGGATGCATATTGGTATTGGTATTGGTTTATTATTGTCACTTGTACTGAGGTACAGTGAAAAACTTGTCTTGCATACCGATCGTACAGGTCAATTCATTACACAGTGCAGTTACATTGAGTCAGTACAGAGTGCATTGAGGTAGTACAGGTAAAAACAATAAGAGTACAGAGTAAAGTGTCACAGCTTCAGAGAAAGTGCAGTGCAATAAGGTGCAAGGTAGATCGTGAGGTTAGAGTCCATCTCATCGTATAAGGGAACCGTTCAATAGTCTTATCACAGTGGGATAGAAGCTGTCCTTAAGCCTGGTGGCATGTGCCCTCAGGCTCCTGTATCTTCTGCCTGATGGAAGAGGAGAGAAGAGAGAATGACCCGAGTGGGTGGGGTCTTTGACTATGCTGGCTGCTTCGCCAAGACAATGAGAGGTAAAGACAGAGTCCAAGGAGGGGAGGCTGGTTTCCGTGACGCACTGGGCTGTGCCTACAACTCTCTGTAGTTTCCTGCTGTCCTAGACAGAGCAGTTGCCGTACCAAGCCGTGATGCATCCAGATAGGATGCTTTCTATGGTGCATTGATAAAAGTTGGTGAGAGTCAAAGGGGACATACCAAATTTCTTTAGCCTCCTGAGGAAGTAGAGGTGCTGGTGAGCTTTCTTGGCTGTGGCCTCTATGTGATTTGACCAGGACAGGCTATTGGTGATGTTCACTCCTAGGAACCTGAAGCTCTCAACCCTCTCGACCTCAGCACCATTGATGTAGACAGGTGCATGTACACCGCCCCCTTTCCTGAAGTCAATGACCAGCTCTTTTGTTTTGTTGACATTGAGGGAAAGGTTGTTGTCATGACACCATGTCACTAAGCTCTCAATCTCCTTCCTCTACTCTGACTCATCGTTGTTTGAGATACGGCCTACAATGTTGGTATCATCTGCAAACTTGTAGATGGGGTTAGAGCAGAATCTGGCCACATAGTCATGAGTATATAGATAAGATAAGACAAGATATCTTTTATTAATCACATGTACATCGAAACAAACAGTGAAATGCATCTTTTGCGCAAGTGTTCTGGGGGCAGCCCGCAAGTGTCACCATGCCTCCGGCACCAACATAGCATGTCCACAACTTCCTAACCTATACGTCTTTTTGGAATGTGGGAGGAAACCGGAGCACCCATAGGAAACCCATGCAGACACGGAGAGAACGTACAAACTCTTTACGGACAGCAGCCGGAATTGAACCCAGGTTCCTGGCGCTGTAATAGCGTTATGCTAACCGCTACACTGTAGAGGGCTGAGGATGCAGCCTTGTGGGGCACAATGTTGAGAATAATTGTGCTGGAGGTATTGCTGCCTATCCTGACTGACTGCAGTCTGTTGGTCAGAAAGTCAAGGATCCAGTTACAGAGGGAGGTGTTGAGTCCCAGGTCTCAGAGTTTGGTGACGAGTTTGCTTGGGATTATAGTATTGAAAACAGAGCTGTAGTCAATAAACAATAGTCTAACGTAGGTGTCTTTACTGTCCAGATGCTCCAGGGCTGAGTGTAGGGCTAGGGAGATGGCATCTGCTGTAGACCTTTTCCGCGATAGGCAAATTGCAGTGGGTCGAGGTTGTCTGGGAGGCTGGAGTTGATGCGTGCCATGACCAGCCTCTCAAAGCACTTCATGATGGTGGATGTCAGAGCCACTGGTTGGTAGTCATTGAGGCACGTTATCTTGCTTTTCTTCGGTACCGGGATGATAGTGGTCTTCTTAAAACAGGTGGGAACATGAGATTGAAGCAGGGAGAGGTTAAATATGTCTGCAAATACTTCTGCCAAATGATCAACACAAGATCTGAGCACACGGCCAGGGACACCATCTGGGCCAGAGGCTTTCCTCGTGTTCACTCTCCAGAAGACTGATCTTACATCCTCGACGGTGACCACGGGTTCAGTTGCATCGGAGGCTATCAGGGTGGGTGGTGACAATCCACTTCCCTTCTGCTCAAAATGCGCAAAGAATGTGTTAAGCTCATCAGGATGTATCCTTGGATGTTTAGCTCCTAGCTCTGATCCTCTTTCGGCCACATCTGTATGATGCCCACAACATCGTACCCGCCAATTTCAATCTGCGCTGTAAACTCATTTACCTTGTTACACACATTCAAATACAAGACCCTCAGTCCTGTATTCACCACCTCCTGGTTTGTAGGACCAAGAAGCATGGCTGATGGTGTTCACTTCAGGCACTATTGCAGACAGAAAGAAAAGGAAAGAATATTTTGTGAGATGACTTCCAAAGATTGTGAAGTAAGCCCTTTGCCTACTATGCTTTCACGGAAGAGTTTTCCAAGCACTAGCTGAAAATAAACAAATAGCCTTTGGACTGTCATGTCCAGAAATTGGATTGTATCCATTGTTATTATATTTAAACATGGGTATTTTTTGCATTAATCAGATCCCTCCAAAAAAACCTGAAATTGGTTAAAATTAAGTTTGAAATGTATGGTTTACACTCAGAAATATGCACGATAAAAAGGAACTGCAAGGAATGCTGAAGGAATGATTTGGAGAGATATGGGTTGAATGCAGGCAAATGGCATTAGCTGTGATAGGCATCTCGGTGGACACGGAAGAGTTGGGCTGAGAGACCTGTTTCTGTGCTGTATACCTCTTTGAATCTATGAATATAGGTTCCTGACAGGACTGCACCTATTTCACACGACTCCTGATTTTGCTTGGTGATTATAGGAAGGTAACAGACATTAAAGGTACACTCCGCACAGCAGTAAGAGAGTAGTAACATCCACTATGGGTGCCATGGAGCAGACAGAGGCTTCAGAGAAGAAGCTCCCACAATCACTCAGAGGCACGCATGTCCTGGTCAAGAGCCTGGAATGAGGTGGATTGCAAACCCCTTCCAGAAATGAGAACTACTGCACTATCGAGCAATGGGACAATTCTGAAGGAACTGTCATGATCTCACAAATCAAGATGACCTGCACATTGCTGGCTATGCCTGCAGAGAGCAGATCCTCTCAGAAAATATTATTCATATGGAGGTCAGGGTCCTTGAAGCAACAAGGCACTTAAAAGGAAATAAAGCTGAGGGCCAGATGTAAAGTGTATCCTTGGCTCAGCAACTTACAGGATGCTACTGCAAACAGGCAGAGAGAGAGATCAGACATACCTACATCTGAACTCCTGTGTATTCCCAACTTCCATGCTACAATGCGTAGATGTGGAAGTCCGGAATGCACTGTGATTCACATAACCGCCAGCCAGTGTGTTCAGGCCCTGTCTGAGATAGTGTTTTCTAACATCACTTCTTATCAGCTGAATTTTAATGTTTGACTCCATGCCCCGGACTCCTTATCCTAGAGGAAATAATTGATTTCTTTCCATTCTACCAAATCATTTAGGCATTTTAACCCCCTTGAATAAATCATCTCTTCATGTTCTGAAATCTCAGAACACAAACCATATCTGTTAACCTGTCCTTTCAGCTATTTGCACTGGAATCCTATTGCAATCTGATAATTCCAGGTCAGGATGAACCTTAAGTTTCATCAACCGAGAAAACTGGGTCAAGTATTAACTCCAAACAAAAGTCAGTCAAGCTCCTATAATTTCATATCGCGGCAATGGATGTGACACTGGACAGGTTGGCTTGAAGATAGCAGCATAAGTGAAGGCTCTGATACTTGTTTGGTACTGATGCAGTCAAATCGATCCTGCAGTTTGGTAGTCTAACAGTGAGGGTTGTGAGACCTTCCAACACAGGTGGTGAACTTGCAGGAGGTTTGGATCCTGGAGCTCAGCCACACAAGTATGATCCAAAGGACTGGCAGCATTGCTATGGGATTATTGAGCTTTTACACAAGCGAGGATGAGGAAGTGGCAGCTTGTTGGTATTGGCAGGTGAATTATATTGTGAGTTTTGAGGAGGAGAGAGTTAGTGGTGTGTGTATGCATGGGGCATACATATGCACAACATAAAGGACTATGGGAGACAAGTTGTGGAGAGAATTTTGAATTAAGTTACTAAGCAGTTTCCACTTGGACAGTGAACATTGATTCTTGTAAAATTCATCAGAATTTTCAAAATCAATAAAATGTTTGTGTGCCTTCAATTGCAATCATTGTTTGTATTATTTATATAAAACAAATCACAAACGCACAGAAGTTCATGATTTCCATGTGGATGCTGGGGGCGGCTTTTGTGATGGAGGGTTGCATATGTCCACTAAAATAATTAGTAAAGTTAAGGTTTCAACCTAGAGACATTTCAGCAAATGTCTCTAGGTTGGCTTCTGGCACAGAAATAATTACTGTTTATCTTGCTTACTGTAGTTCTACAGTGATGGCTTTTCAAATTAATAGCTAAAGCAAAAATGTGTTTTCTCTCTCTGCGTTTTCATTATTTCACTTACACAATTGTTCTCAAGCAGGTAGTTGGAGTTGGGCTACATCTCTAATTTAATGGCAAAAGAAATTTAAGGAGCATGAAGGCCAATTCCAGGCCCTCTCTTGCCTTATTTCCCTAATCCTTTTTCTCACTATCCTTTACCAGAATGTCTATTAAGATTAGCATGAGAGTGGTGGTGAGTTGTGGTTTATGGCAGCAATATGAAACATAATATATTTATGTATGTTTTACAGCAAGCAACTACATATTTTAATCACTATAATATAGCAAGCTGTCCACAGAATCTACTTAAAATTTTCTTTCTGAATTACAACAAAGATAACTCATAATTAAATACGAATCAGCATTTCCTGACTGAATTTAAGAATGTTTTCCCAGCAAAATGAGTAGGTGGGGGGAAATTACAAGTACAAAATCAACCCCAACAATAATTTCAGTCAGTGGCGTCTGCAGGTATGGAAACCTACCTAATCATTTCTATCCTGACTTGGAGCAGTACTATCATGGTTCTGTGTCCACTTTATCAGTAAATAAATACATTACAACTTTAATAAAACATTCAAGGCTAAATTTATGATTCTACTTCCATTAATTTGTACAAAATATATATGGAAAATGAAAACTGATTTTGTCCTTGTTCTGTCACTTGGAAAGGTGTGGAGACTACTGACAGTGAGTTTTGGCATCCCTTAAATCAATTAATTTATTGTCAAGGATAACTATTTTCATACTACTACTTCTATAGTAAATATCATTTATTCCATGTTATCAAAATAGCAAAGTGACCATTAACCAGAAATTCAACTAGTCCAACACATACTGTCGCTGTAACAGTAGGTTAGAAGGTGGGTGCCCTGTATTGAGTAATTCACCTCCTAACTCTCCAAAAACCTTCAATTATCTAAAGTGCACAAAGACAGCACTGTGACAGAATGCTCTCCATTTGCTAGGTTTAGTGCAGCTCTAGCAATGCTCAACCTCAGTACCATCCAAGGCAAGGGAATTCATTAGAAGCCACAACTACATTCATTACTGCGAGGTGTATCTACAATAAACGATCTGACACAACTCCTCAAACTTCTCAGCTGAACCTCCCAAACCCTTAATCTCCACAACCTACAAAGGAATGCTATTGCCTCAAGTTCCCCAGATCACACACCATCTCAGCCAGGACGTATGGGGTCATTTCTTTATTTCTAGATGATTATCTTTGGATTCCCAATGTCATACTGTAAATGTAGTTTTGCCACCTTGGTTTAAGAAGAAAGCCTGCCACTACGTTATCAGGGGCAGCAAAGGTCAGGCAGTCAGTGCCAACCTTGTATCAAATGCCTTTATCCAAAAAGAAAATATAAGATTTTATCTTTTATCATTGCGGACCTAGGAGTACAAGTGTATAGTTTATTGAAAGCAGCATCACAGGTAGACAGGGTATTGAAAAAGACATTTAGCATGCTGGCCTTCATCACTCAGAGCACTGAGTATAGGAGCTGGGACATTATGTTGCTGTTATAAAAGTCGTTGGTGAGGCTGCACTTGGAGTACAGTGTACAGTTTTGGTCACCCTGTTATAGAAAAGACATGATTAAACTGGAAAGAGTGCAGAGAAGACTTACGAGGATGTTGCTAGAACTAGAAGGTCTGAATTATAGGGAGAGGTTGGCCTGGCTAGGTCTTTATTTCTTGGAACATAGGTGAATGAAGGGCAACCTTATAGAAATGTTTAAAATTATGAAAGGCATAGATAAGGTGGATGGTAACAGTCTTTTCCCCAGGACAGGGGAGTCCAAAACTAGGGGGCATAGATTTAGGGTGAGAGAGGAAAGATTTAAAAGGCACCTGAGGGGCGACTTTTTCATGCAGAGTGTGGTGAGTATATGGGACGAGCTGCCAGAGGAAGTGGTTGAGACAGGTACAATAGTATCACTTAAGATGCACTTGGATAGATACATGAAGGGATGTAGTTTAGAGAGATATGGGTCGAACCCAGGAAATTGGGACTAGTTGGGTGGGCACTGTGGTCTGCATGGACTGGTTGGGCCGATGGGCCTGTATCCATGCTGTATGACTCTATTGTGATTGTATTTTCATGCTGAAAAGTGTATTTTTTAAAGGCCCTGGGGGTATACGTGCACAAATCTTTACAGGCTACAGCCAGGTTGAGAAAATAATTTAAAAAGTACATGGGTTCTTGGGCTGTATAGATCGTGACACTGAGTGCAAGATCAGGGAACCATTATAAAACTGATTTGGCCACAACTGGAATATTGTGTCCAGTTCTGGCTGCCACACTTTAGGAAAGATGTGAAGGCTTTAAAGAGGGTGCAGAGGGATCTGCTTCAATGGTTTCAGGGATGGACTGCTTTAATTACGTGGATAGACTGGAGAAGTTGGGATTGGTCTCCTTGGATCAGAGGGGAATGTGTAGGGAATCTGATAGAAGTATTTAAAGTCATTAAGGGTATGGATATAATAAAGGGAAAAAAATATCCGTTGGTGGAAGGGTCAATTAAAAGAGAACATAGAATGAAGGTGGGTGAAAGTGGCTGAAGAAAGAATATCCCCTTATGCATCGACTGATTGGGGTTTGAAATGCACTGGCAGGGGTAGAAGTGGAGGAAGATTGAAAGATAGAGGAATGAGACTAGTTGGATAAACCAACATAGAGCCAATGTACACTCAAAGGCCAATCCTACCATGCTGTGATCATCTGTCATTATGTGATTCAGTGATTCTGTAATCATAATCAATGTTTCAACAAACTGGAGGGAAGAGTAGAGGAGTTCAGATGAACAGTTTAATGGAATAGCAAATCCACTACATAATTGTATAGTTGATTAAGTTTTGTCAATATCACCAATGGCAATCACTGAACATAATAGAATACAGTATATAAAAGACAAAGTCCCTCATTGTTGCTCAGTTGGATTATTGCATTTAATCCTAGATTCTGACATGACTGCTGAGATTTGGAAGGAAGTGCTCAATCACCTATCTGGGTGCTGCTGAAAACTACTGTACCTTCCTTCCCCCTGTTTGGTTCCTTTTTGTAGTGCCTGCTTTGCCTTTAACGAAATTACAGCATGAAAAGTGGGCAGGCTAACCTCTGCATTCAACATAATCCCACTTTCTTCTGAAATCTCATTTTGCTATCAACAATATAAATTTAATTCCTTGCATTGAATAGTTTCTTTAAAAACCTGCCTTTTTTTTCCATGTTGCTTGTTTTAGCCACATTATACAATCGATCAAATTAAAGCTGAGACCTAGATTGCATGAACTGTTAGACCTTTGAAAGTGGTTCACAGACTGTGGACATTTACTCCCATCCCCAATTGTCTTTAAACAAGGTGGCTGGCTAAACCATTTTTGAGTAAAGTTAAGAATTGAGCACATTGCGATGGATCTGCAGTCAGATACAGACTACATGGAACAAGGGCTTTCACTGAAGGAAACTGAGGAAGCAAATCAGCTTTTAGAATAACCTGGTAGATTCATGGTCATCATTCCTGATTCCAGATATATATTTAAGGATTTTTTTTCCTCCATTGATTGAACTTGAAGTCCCTGAATGCTGTGGTAGGACTTGAAGTCACGATTTCAGTTCATTAGACCAGACCTCTTGATTATTAGTCCAGAACATTATTACATGAGTTTTTTTCTATTGATGTTTAATACTGCCCAGTACACTAATTGAGCCAATTATATGACTGTAGTAACTAATATCTTACTCAATTCTTCACTAAGTTCTTAGCCAGTAATTTAGAAAGGAGGGAAGAACATTTCTATTTTTTATTTATTGTCAAGCAAAGTTTAGTTCATTAATTACAATTCTAACATTCACAAAAGGTGAGTCTTGCAATCCTTCCTCAGTGATTTATTCCTTTTAATATAACTTTTCCAATTGTTTTCAGTTATTCCTTTTTCCTGAATTATGAGGTGAATTTATCAGGAAGACAGTCAACAGTACTTAAAGGTATTTACAAACAAGGAATGATTGAAGAGGTGAGCGGAACAGAATAGGTAAGAGTGGGCCAGTTGATGTTGTATATTTGGACTTTCAGGCCTTCAGTAAGGTGCCACACAAATGATTATTAAACAACATCAGAGCTCACAGTTTGTGGGTAATATGGATTGGGGATTGGGTGACAAACAATAATTGGAGATTAACAATGCACAGATCATCTTGCAGTTAGAATTGGTGCTGTGACCCCAGCTGCTCATGGTCTACATTGGATGAGGGAATCAAGTATAATGCATCCAGGTTTGCTGATGAGAAAAAGACAGTGCTAATGTAGACCATGAAGAGATTAAGCATTTCTGATTGTTTTCATGATTAATTCACCTTATAGTTCAGGAAAAGGGAATACATGAAAACAATGACTGTATTGCCCAGTGTCCCAGCTGACTCGATATGGAACTGGAACTTTTGTTTCTGTGGCTTCAAGAGAATAATTTGGCCACAGCTGAATTGGACAGATGTTTATTGTACTATTTAAGAATGTGAACACTTCCAAATAAGCACCCAAACTGGGAACTAGCAAAACCATAAATGAGGTTACCAATTGCAGGAGCAATAAAAACTCAGAATGACCTTCCTACTCTAGACCACTGGTTGCAGATTCTGATTATAAACTTAATACTGAATAACAAGTTGAGGGTACGATGCCCATCACACTTTTGCAGGTAAAGCTCTCTCAAATCATTTCAATATGTGAGCAGTGATTGTTGTTTTAAGGTTGTCACCTCTTCATGTTGTGTATTGTGTCATGTGAATAATTGTTACTGCATTATTACAATGAATCACAGAAAGTTCCAGAAACAGTCTTTGAATAAAGCAAGCACAATAAGTCCTCATGTCTCATGTGTATTAGTTTGTACATTCTGCAACAGGCTCCTTTGGAAGCTAAAAGCCCATTGAGCACACCTACTTGAGACTAAGGATAGCAAAGTATCACAGCCATTCGAAGGGACTAAGTTAAGGGCATTGAGTGAAGTATGCAAAGTTGAGTGTGGATAAAGGCAAGCCTAATAACTGTTGAAGTGGTAGTAAATGTAAAATGGCACAACAGTCACAGACAGATTATATCATAAAGCTCACCAGTTACCATAAGACTCAGGCATCCTTTAACTTTCATATTGAAAGAATGGAATTGCTTTTTTGAACAAATAACATAATTGAAATAGGAGGCAATGTGAAGATGCTGAGAAACAGACCAGATGTTTTTAGATGCAATCTGTGAATTTGAATAATCTATTCACACTTCCAGTTCCTTATGTTTCATGTGAATTAGTCCATAATCCAACAGTAAACTTTAAAACAAACAAAAATATTGGGAATACTTAACAGGTCAGGCTGTATCTGTGAGAAGAGAAATGGAGTTAACGTTTCAAATTGGAGACCCTTTGTCAGAGTGAGGTCTGACGAAGGATCTCCGACCTAATATGTTGACTCTGTTCCTCTTCCCACAGGTGCAGCCTGACCAGCTGAATATTTCCAGCAATTTCTGTTTTTGTTTTAGATTTCCAGCATTTGCAGATTTTTTGATTTCCACAGTAAACTTTGTTGGAAATTAAGAACACACTGAGCACATAGATTTCAATCATCATGTAAGAAAATATAATATAAGTCAAGGCAATAAAATATAAATCATGCATGGGCTTGGGGTGAGGGTAGATATTCCACTTTGTCTTGAAATAGAGAAAGAAATATAGTGAGTACCTCAACAGTTGGGCACATCTGGTGATAGCTCATTGTGATCAGACTACTGAGCAAATCCTCACAAGGAGTTGTTTTCAGGGTACAGGGAAATTAAAGCCTGCATATTTCTTATGGTGATATATGCTGTGTTGCGATGTTATGCAAAATATTCATCTATGAATCAAAAATATGTAAATCTGTAAATCTAAACAACATACTCAAGAAGTCACTCTTCTCACACATTTCCAATGTCTGTTGATCCACTCATTTGTAGTGCAAATCTTTTTTCCTTATAGTTCACTAAGGTTTTGAGAGAGAGCCATCTGGAGCACCCAGAATACCAGAACAAGGAAATGGAACAAGAGTTGATTGTAATAGATTAGAAGTGAATAGATTAAATAAGCTTTGCTTGAGTGCCATCCAGACAGATCATTCCAAATATGTACAAGGAGGTAGTACTAAAGGAAAATAATAACCGAATGCAGAATAGAGCATTACAGTTACAGACAAAGTGCACTGCAGGTAGACAAATAAAATGCAAGGGCCATGACAAGGTAGATAGAGAGATCGCGAGTTCATCTTTATCATATGAGAGGACAGTTCAAGAGTCTCACATGGTCTCACTACCCCAAGTAGACACTCCAACTCATAGTCATTTTCTCGCACACTTTCACTCACAGACCTCTTCACTTGCACATCTTCTCACTCAATATTCCTACACACTCATTTACACTCTCTGATGCACAGTATTGTCCTCTCACCCATACTTTTTCTCACACACTCTCATTTATACACTCTCCCATGCACAGTAACATGCCCTCACTCACACACATTCTCTGCTTACTTTCTCATTCACACAGTTTAATTCACACATGCTCTCATTTACACACTCACACTCTCAAACAGTCTCACTCACATGCTCTCATTTTTAAACAAACTCTCTTCCAAATTCACTCATTTACTAACTTTCTCATTCACACTCTCATTTACACATTTTTACTCACTCATGTTCTCTCACGCATTCTTTAATTTACTCACACCCACAAACTAATTCACACACATCCTCATGCAATCCCCTTTACATGCTCTCTCACATGAACAGTCACTCACACAGTCTCTCGCTTTTTCATTCACACTCATTTTTAAATCCCATGAGTAATGGACTCTCACTCACACACAAAACCATGCACACAAACACACATGTATGCATGCACGCACAATAATACTCTCATTCACATAGTCACTCATGCATTCTTTTACCCTCTCTCAAACTCTGCCACACTCTCACACTCAAACATATGCTAACACTGTCTCTCTCAAATACACACTCACATTTACAAACTCTTGCACACTCACACTATCAATCACGCACTCTTTTTACACACTCTTGTTCCTACACATTCTCCTTCACACACATTATCACTCACACATACACACTCACAGCCAGACATCTCTCCACAATCATTTCAAAAGACGGGAATTCTCTAGAGTAAACACAGAACAGCCTGTGTTTAAACATTTACTTCTATTCCCCCATTTAATCTCTCACTTTGAAGAAAAAACTGCCTCCTCATCCATCCGCTGAAGAGTGGGCTCTACAACTTTGATGAGGACCAAGTTTTGCAAAATAGAAACTGTGAAAACTCAGAAGAGCAACAGGCCAGGCACGGAAGATAAGGATTTGAATTTTAAAACAGTGTGATCATCAGATGGGAAAAACTAATTGAATTGCAGCAAGTTGCTGACGCATTTATTTGTTAGAAGCAGTAACTTTTCAACAGACTTCATTGGAAATGGCAAATGGTAAAAGCTATTTGTCTGAAATAGGCAACTGCCTGTGATTAAAAACAATGTCAGTGGTGAGGATGTGCAATGTGTTTTTTTTTCAAGTTTAGTTGGTTTGGTGCTAACTGTTATTTTAATGCTACATACCACACATAACCAATGATTGCATTGCCTTGAGTTGATGCCTTGACAAGATCAGGGAGCCATTGCTGAGGGAATGATGCCAAATAGTGTCTTCAGTAGTGAATATCAAACAGTGAGCCTTGTAGAAGCTAATCTTGTGAGTCACACCCAACATGATGCTATTTGTGAAGCTCAAGGTAAAACTAGTCTATGTGATGAAAAGGTCATTTGTGAATGTCAAACTTCAAATAAAACAGAAAATGTTTTAGGGTGTTTTCTAGACTTTTTTTTACACTCAGTCAGAACAATTTTTGCCTTATTTCTGAACAGTAGCTTCATAGAGTAGAATTTGGATTAGTCACAGATCCTAAAGTCTTTGCTCTTTTTGTCTGCCGATACTGACGTTTAAACTGACTTGCATCAGACTATGTCTCTTGAAGGACTTAAGGTCAATATTACACAGGAGTGCTTGGTAGTGCATGGTGATTAAGTAGCTCTTAAATCATTGCTGATTCCTGCACAACCACAAAGTACAAAAATATGTTAATCCATTTTAAAATGAGCTCCTTCACTGGAACACCTATTCTTTATAAATAAAAAAAACAGGAGCTCTTCCTTTGGTTTGTATCCGAGTGAATAAAATAAGCTAGTACAATGTGATTGAGTGAAATGATATTGAATAAGAAAAGATTTTCAAGGTAACTTTATCATTTGAAATAAAAAAGATCATGCAAGATAATTACTTACGGTGAATGGTGTTTTCCACAGATACCAAAGTAAAACCAATTTAACTGGAAGACAATGGAACTGACAAAACACTGATGCAATGGGACCAGTGGGGATGGAGAGGTGGTGTCAGTATATTATCAAGTGAGAAAACAGGAAGTGAACTCAATACAGTCAACAGTGTCTTTTTGACTGAGGCAGCAAATTAGAAAGTTAGTTCTATGTTTGGCATCTAATGAGTGGTGGATTTGCATCATGAGCACTAACATGATACCATCACAACTCCAGTATTTCAGGTCATGAAAAATGGGGAAGTTGAAGCTGGGGGCAAAGCACCAAGACTTTCATAGGTGAACAAAGGTAGCATCACAGCAGTGAGGGCAAGGAACCTGTTGGTGACAACAAGAAGATATGGCTGGTAATGGTCTGGAGGATGAACAGACTTTGAAGTGTTGTTGGAGATGCAGATGGACAGTATCTCATCATAATTCCAACTAGTGGCTTGCAGATGGTGGACAAGGTTTGGAAAAGCAGGAACTGAGTCAAGGATGTGCAGATACCAGTCACTTACCTACTTCATGGCAACTATATTTCCGCCATTGGTTTAGATGAGTTTCCAGTCAATGGATGTTGATGCCGTTAAATGTCAAAGGTAAATGGTTGGCCTCTCCCTTGTTGGTGTTGATCAGTGACACTGAGATAATTGACCTCTAATAACAATAATAATCATGATATTTGGTTCTTCGACCAAGCCAAGACTGTAGGTGGACACCAGGAAAATCAAGATAGAGATGAGTTCTAACAAAACTCTTTGGCTGTTAGCTGAAGAGAAGGCCCATGGATGATGACCTTTTTAATTACTTTTATCTCAGATCTGACTGCACTTAGATATCAAGATGCCAACAGTAAAAAAAATTCATTTAAATTTAAAAGTAAAAATTTTTGATTTCCTATAGCATTAATGTTCAGTTGATAATGAGATGAACTGTAGCTCTGTTGCCTGTTACTCAACTGCTAATATAATTCTATGGCAATTATTAATGCAATTACTGTAGAAACCTCCAGTTTCATTGCAGGGTGGTGGTGGGGAGCAGGGTGTTGGTGCTGGGTGCCAGTTTAAAATCTATCACTTGAAGCCTGCTAATTTATTTTGCAGCTTCAAAATGAACATTGACGTTTATCTGAACAACTATATTTTTGAATTTGCTTTTTTGGTTTTACACTCAATTGCAGCTTTAATGACTCAGTCATATTAAAAATCACAATGTAGAACATACAGAAGGTGTACTCCAAACATAGGTCTAAGAGTGATTACACAATGCAATGTATTGGACCATTGCCTTTCCATCTGTGCCAACCTGAGTGAACCCAGATACAATCTGAGATTATGCACCTGGGTTGGTTCACCTTTAACACAAAGTCTACCCTCAATGAAAAGAGAAACAGAATTAATGGTTCAGACTGAAGTGTCTTTGACCTGAAACAGTAACTCTGTGACCTGCTGAATGTTTCCAGCATTTTGTTTTATATTCAGATTTCCAACATTCTTTTTATTTTCATCTAACTTCAATGTAGCTCATTCTGCTTTCAATAAAAAAGCCTCAAGATGTTGCATTTGATTTGATCCAAACTGAAGCTGTTCATGGCTGAGAGGGACAAATATGTTTGGATCTCAAGGGAGAGAAAGTTATCTGAGTCCTGATGCAGGATTTCGACCCAAACATCAACAATTCTTCCCCCCTCCCCCTGCCACCAGATGTTGCTCAACCCACTTTCCTCCAGCAGATTGTTTGTTGCTCCAGATTCCAGCATCTGCAGTGTCTTGTGTCTCCAGAAAGTTATCCTTGGTCCCTTGAAAAATGTAATAAATAAAAGCAGTATTTTGTGTCCCATTTCCAAAATCCATTTCCATTGAGATTAGAGTCAGAGCCATATTATTGATCAGCACTATAACCAGACACACCACGAGTGCAACCAGGACTGAACTTCTTCCTAGTATTTTCCAAAACAATCCACCACTGGGTTTTACATAATCTGCTGAAGCCTAGACAGATTGCTGTCATTACTCAACAACCCCACCATGCAACCACTAGGAAAACAGAAGGTGAATTGAATCAATGTTGGTCATTTTTATCTATTAATTCCTACAATCCTATGACATTTTGGAGCATTCAATTTCTGTTCTACCATTGCAAATTTGCATTATCTCAGATTTTTAAACTAAAAATATCAATATAATTTACAGATATTCAAAACTAGCATCTCTAAAACTTAAGAAGCATTTGAAAAGAGCCCAGAGGCTCTGTCAGCTCATTGGATTTCTGTCAGTCTATCATCATGTTTCATTTTTTTCTGTTTGATGACATATTATCTCATTATTTTGTTGTTGTATACACTAATAAACATTCTGTACTGATGCATTCCTTTCCTAGTTATAGTTATTGTTCCTTTCAGAAATTTCCCTGGGGAGCAATGTGCCGTGCATGTATGGGCGATTCCAGAAGTAGGCATTAATATCTCCAGGCAAGCCTTCCAAGATCTGGTCAATATTTGTCAAGGATGTCTCAGGTGGAAATCTTTGAAAACCTATGGCTTGTGTTAGAGCTGTGGTCCATTTACCAGAAAATGACCTATAATTTTCTTAATAGAGTTATGGGTGGAGAAGGCTGCTTTAATTTGAATTTCAGGTGCACTATACACAGTACAAAACTTGATGCATTGCAAGCGTTTTAAAACTGATCATTTACATAGATCTGGTTTTCTGGAGCTTATTTTCATTCCTTATGCAGACTTGAATAGGTTTCCCCACTATCCTTATAATCTGATTAATGAAAGCAGCCCCCAATACACCAATAGCATCTGGTTGTATTAGTCTATAGCACAGAAGCAGGCTATTAGATCCACCAGGCCTATGATGAGGGTTATGCCCCATACAACCTTTCTCATGCATCGTGAGACGATGATAGATTTTCTCCAAGTAAAGCTGCGTTATTATGAAGTGGGCATCCTAAGAAATGATGAAGAAAATATTGAAGTGATCAACAAACCAATTGCGCTTGTGACATCGACTTTCAATTATAGATTGCAACCCATTAGTTGATATGATTAACATTTCTCTTTCCCCACGTTCTGCCCTCTCCCCTCAAATTTTTCATTGCCACAACTTCTCTAATAAACTCTTGACCCCTCTATCTCAACAATCTGCTTTTTCATCCCTAACCAGCCTTTCTAGTCTCCAACCTTTGACCAAGTGATAGTGTCTCTAATTTGTGGTTTCCTTTCCCAGAGCTGTGTTTGCTTGATGTCATTCTTGTGAAGTGCCTTGAGATATTTTGCCATGAAGAAAGCACTATTTAATTAGAAGTTATCAAAAATGATAAAACTGCAAATGCGGGAAACCTGAAATAAAAACTGAAAATGCAAGAAATATTCAGCAAGTCAGGAAGCAGCTGTGGAGAGGGAAACAAAGTTAATATTTCAAGTTGGTGGCTTTTCATCAAAATGACCACGGTTATTGTATTGACGCAATGACAAATGTATTTGAGTTTGATTTAAATGCTACATTATGATAAGTTAAGGGTCTTTAAATTAGTTTAAAGCTTTGGTTTCAGTTTGATCTTCTACCAGTCTGAAGCAATGATGGTTATGTAGTGTGAGTATACTCTATATTTAATTCAGTGAAAATCATTCCAATCGCACTGTTGTTAATGTTTGGCTCACACAATTCTGTCCAAGCACTGATGCCACAGCGTGACTGAGGTAGACTTTAGAGATGGTGAGAGGCACGTAAAGAGTGGCAGATCTGTACTCTCACTGAAAGCTAAGCATCCAAGTTCTAGTAACAAGTGAAGGCTCCAGAGAGGGAGAGAACCAGGCGTAACTTCTCCCCACCTTGACTGCATGTTTAAGTCAATTAGCTTTTTGCTCCCAAGAATTTTTCCAGTCAATCAGAAAGCTAACCAACCATTAACTCACAACTGCTTAAGGATGGCCACCCTTAATCCATCCATGGAAAAGATAATACCCTTCATGGGAAAAACAGCTTGTCAGTGTGAAGCATAGGAGTCCATGAGCATTGTGCATCTCCAAAACACTCTGATCTTTAACTTCATCCTCCTCACTCCTTCATTGTTACACTCAGACCCTTGGAGAGCAAACTCCACCATTATAATCACTCTATTCATTTCTATGATGATGGTTCCAAATTTTCTCCCTTGATCAGCTCACTAAATTATATTCATTTCCACAGTTTATCACAGCATTGCATAAATACTTGATTTAAGATCCTTAAAGAAATTAATTTAATTTATTCCTACTTGTTTCTCTTTCATTTTTTCCATCCTATTTTTCAAGTGGTTTATAAATTAACTGTGAGCTGGGCATAATTTTAGAACTCGGGCAAAATAAATAAACTGTTGCAAATTTATCACAGACCCTGGTCACTCCAATTTTTTCAGTCTTTTTACATGACCCAACTGGGTTTTCCAGGCTTTCTGTGCAGAACCCTTTCTCAGGCATTCTGGAATATGACTCTTCCGTCTGCTAAGTTTCACCTCTCTGGTCAATTGATGAAGTATTGTTATTGTCACTGTTTATTTATCAGAGTCAAAGTAATAATGCGTGGAGGTGACCACAGTATGGTTTTGTGAATATGTATAGATTTTCTCTGAGAACCATTTAGGTGAGCTGCCTTGCAATAAAATCACTGCTATGAAATAAGTAAGTGCAATTTTGTGGAGAGGTTGATTACATTGCCTATTTGGTGATAGCTGCATCATTTGGATTTGACAGATGTGACAAGAAAATATGAATTGTGATGGTATTAGAAGTGAAATGAAACAATGAAGATTGGAATCCAACTCCTCCACATCTCAGCAGAGAAATACATCTTGTATTGTGGTTCTGAGCCATTAAGACCAACAGAGTGAAAATCAAAAAACTACAGATGCTGAAAATCTGAAATAGAAACTGAAAATGCTGGAAATACTCAGCAGGGTACACAGCATCTCTGAAAAGAGAAACGTTTCAGGTCCGGCACCCCTCATCCAAACAGGAAAAGAGAGGAAAATGTTAGTTTTCAGTTATGGTGAAAGTCGGTAAGGAATGGGTAGAACACGGTGAATATCTCTGATAGGGTGAGACCATACAGGTTAATGGAGGCAGTTTCAAGTACATTGTTTTCTTTACATCCATATAATGTGTTGTTTATAGCGAGGCTGTGGGTCATGCCAAACAGGCCAGACTATACAACTAGAATAAGAAAAACTGAGCCAAAACAACAGACAGAGAGAGTGAGTTGCTTACGTTGGAGAATTTGATACAGAGTCGGGAAGGTTACAATGTGCCCAGGTGGAAGATGAGGGCCAGCTTCAACACCCTGTCTCTGTTATGTCACCTGATCTCATTGTGAACGCTGATGCAGAGCCACACAGACGGCCCAATGCTTTCTCGGCCAGTAAACTCAGTGTGATAATCAGAAAGCTTTTGCGAGCCTTGAGTGCTCAAATGACACCACACCTTTTGGCAACACTACACACGCCTGGTCCCCTCTGAACATATTCACATCGCTTGGATGGAAACACACAATGCACACATGAATGGAGACAAAATTCAATCACTTAGCACACTAAAATGTTGCACAATGCAAAAGCATTTCTTGAATAGAGAGTCATAGAACAGTACAGCATGGAAATAGGCCACTCGGCCCAACTCACCTGCACTGATCAGTGGGCACCCTTCCATATTAATCCCATTACCCAGCACTTGGTCCATAGCCTAGATGCTGTCAGTGACCCAGCTTCAACCATACTGTCAGGCAGTTCATTCCAGGTACTTGCCACTCATCAGGGTGACGAAGGTCCCTCTCATATCCCCTCTGAATCTGTTAACCCTGACCATAAATCTGTGTCTTCTAGTTTTACCTACCTCTGATATGGAGAAAGGTTTCCTGCCACCTACCCTATCTATGCCCAATCATATCCCCTCTTAACTTCCTCCACTCTAGAAAGAACAGACAATCTCTCCTCATAACTGAACTGCTCCATCCCAGACAACATCCTGGTGAATCTCCTCTGCACCCTCTCCAGTACTATCACGGCCTTCCTATGGAAATGATGACCATAACTTCATGCAGCACTCCAGCTGAGGTCTGACTGTGATTTTGTAAGGTTGGAGCATAACCTGTCTACTTCTTTATTTGATGGCCTGACTAATGAAAGCCAGTCTCCCATCTGCGATCTTAACCATGTTATCTACCAGTGACTGGAGCATAACATGTTTGATTATGCTGACTTTTATAATGGTTGTAAGAGGTCTTGAGAGATCTTGAGATTGTGGGAGGTGCTACATATGTGAAAACTTTATCTTTATTCCATTGAATTGCATTGTCAATCTGATGTGGTGTAGTCATGTATCCTAAAGTGTAATCCCCTAGAGTTATGAAAATAAATTTGTACCAACAGACCATTTTGGGCAATCTTTTGAAGTAGAAGCTGACAAATATGATCACTTGGTTGCAAGATCAGCTGGAGAAGTACTAGGTGGCAGAGGAAAAGAGTGAATGATCCAGAGGTGGTGTTTATCTAATGAATCATTTCCACCATCAACTTGGCCAACTCCTTGAACTGAGTGCTTCAGTAAAGCAAAGTCTGAAGAAGAAGCAATTCTGACTTCTCAGAAAAGAAGGACAATAGTGTGCACTTTCTTCCCTCTCAGTGAGTACTTAACAGATAGCACCTCAAATGTAAAATGAAATGTTTGCTAGCATCGCACAATAATGATGGGATTGAATTAAAGAGTTTTAAATGTGAAAGATTGTCCTGTTGTGATCCATTGAGCGTCTGCTTTGTATCTTGTTCTCTGTTGTGGTCGATAACCTCTGGGCAGAAACCCACTTAATAATGGTTTAAATCAACTGGAATATTCTGTACAAATATCTTTTTAATAAGTAATGAAGAATTCGCCTTAACTGCTCTGGGCCACACAGAAGTTTTTCTATATCATTTACATTCTATACTGAGCTTTTGGACTTTCCCTTTAATCAATCCAAGAGGCCTTACTTGCATTATAATGTTTCTGTTTCCCCAAAAGCACTGTGGGGAAAATCAATCGTTCCTTCGTCCCTATGTACTAACTTACATTGAACATATTCAGCTAATTTAGTATTTCCACCTGATAGTCATGATCACAGAATATCCAATCATTGTA